>NW_028164775.1:0-34366 GCF_964263955.1 Coregonus lavaretus
GAGGAGAGGACATCAGGTAAAGTTCTGGAGATGAGGGAATATGTGTGCAGAACGAAACCCTCCAGTATGGTTAACCCCAGTTAGGCCCAGTATGGACTATCAATACAAGTGACCATTTAGAATGTGACCCAGTTCAATGGGTCTTAACAGAACTGGGGGATGTCAGCCATGAAGTTGTCTAAACACAACTGGAATATAATTTGTTTGTGATTCATTGTTAATGGATTTTCCATTAGGAACACAGGGGGAAAACCTAACACAACAACACACATAACACACAACCAATAAAAACACAAAGGGGGAGGAAACCACTAAAGTCATTACCATATTGTCATTTTCTAACGACAGGGAGAAAACATGTAAAATCTAGAAGACTACTTTAGATCTGGTCAGAAGAAGCCTAGTGCACTACGTAAGGAACAGGGAGAGATTTGGGACAGAGACAGTAACTCCTGTATGGAAATCTTCATTCTAATGACAGTGAGCAAATCTCCACCCTATTCCCTATGTAGTGCACTACTTTAGATCTGGTCAGAAGTAGCCTAGTGCACTACGTAGGGAACAGGGTGTCATTTGGGCCACAGCCAGTAACTCCCCTGAGTATGAATTGTCTCTCTATCATATCTGTCTTCTATATGATGTTCTCCTCTCCTCCTCTCTTCTCTCCTCTATTCACTCTATTCTATCATCCACACCACATGCCAGCTTCAACACAATCCATTTACAAGTTAAAGACACACCTTGGAATAAATAGCAAAGGAAAACTACTACTAGATGGATTTTTTATTTCCCATCACCATGAATCATATTTAATAACTGAACAGTAGCAGACCTAACTTCATCTGTTCCTGACTCTGGGTAGTGGATTAAAAAGACCATCAATCTCCAATGATATTAAAGTACAATTCTGAACATTACTGATATACTGAGTGGCAAGTCAAGATATCTGCTGTTTTTATTGTTTGGTTAATAGCACCACCTGCTGGACAGGTTTAATGTTGCTTGACTGAGCAGTACGGGAGAATAAAAGATGCCAAATTTAGGGTTGGTTTCCCGGACATCTCCATTGAACATGCTTTTTAGTCTAGGACTAGGCTTCATCTGTGTCCGGGAAACCGGCCCATATAGTTCAATTAGCAAGTAAGTAACACTACCTGTTCCATGATACTGAGGAAAATTACATTGAGACAGAGAACCAATTGAGAAAACATTTCAATGGTTCTGAATGACAACCAACATACATTAACAGCATACATCATGATTAATGTAAATGTAGCCAATTAAAACATTGCATTTGATAAAACATACGTTATTACGTTTTAATTACACTCTGAAGATTAAATCAGTCAGACAAAAATAATTTTTCCAAAAAACAGAGCATTATATCTGGGGACCATCACCACCAGCATGACTAGTATATATGTGGACCCTACTACAGTTTAACCAGCTCAGCTATAGACTACACCAGCATGACTAGTATCTATGTGGACCCTACTACAGTTTAACCAGCTCAGCTATAGACTACACCAGCATGACTAGTATCTATGTGGACCCTACTACAGTTTAACCAGCTCAGCTATAGACTACACCAGCATGACTAGTATCTATGTGGACCCTACTACAGTTTAACCAGCTCAGCTATAGACTACACCAGCATGACTAGTATCTATGTGGACCCTGCTACAGTTTAACCAGCTCAGCTATAGACTACACCAGCATGACTAGTATCTATGTGGACCCTACTACAGTTTAACCAGCTCAGCTATAGACTACACCAGCATGACTAGTATCTATGTGGACCCTACTACAGTTTAACCAGCTCAGCTATAGACTACACCAGCATGACTAGTATCTATGTGGACCCTACTACAGTTTAACCAGCTCAGCTATAGACTACACCAGCATGACTAGTATCTATGTGGACCCTACTACAGTTTAACCAGCTCAGCTATAGACTACACCAGCATGACTAGTATCTATGTGGACCCTACTACAGTTTAACCAGCTCAGCAGTACCACAGAGCCCAAACCCAGGATAGAGTGGCTGAGTGAATGTGGTCTGGACTCTGTGGAGGAGGGTCATTGTGTCAGAGACACTGTAGAAGGACAGAGTACCTGCCTTGTGATCCAGGTACACTCCTACTCTGGAGGACTGAGGGCCTGATACTTTAGTCCCAACATTATTGTGTCTGAACCAATAACTACCACTATAACACAGTAAACTCCAGGACTTGTCATTCTGTCCAAATCCACCATCTGTCCCTGTTCTGCTGATGTCTTTATATGAGACTGCTGTAACAACACACTCCCCACTCCACTCCACCTCCCAGTAACAGCGTCCAGACAGACCCTCTCTACACAGAACCTGGCACCAGTTGGTGAATCTGTCTGGATGAACAGGATATGGTTGGACTTGGTCTGTATTGGTCACCTTTCTGTTCCCTTCAGACAGAGAGAGGCGTTTGCCTGCTGTGTTTGGGTCCAGTGTGAGCTGACAGGAATCTGGGAGAAGAGCAGAGCAGAGACCAATGAGGGGAGTTAGAACAATAAGTGAAGTCAGATACTGTATCTACCCTGTCTTTGATTAGATCTACTATTGCTATATATTTCTAGAGGGATTGTTAGGAGTGTCAGTAAAAAGAGACTGTTAGTTACTTCAGAATAAAGAGACTCACATTGTAAGAACTGTTCTCTGGTCTTGGGCTCTGGAGGCAGTACAACATCCACTATATTCACTACAGACACACAAACACATTCACAGAGACAGGGAATGTTATCATCATACCATATTCCACATGTATATGACTAGTAGGGAACTTTCAATGGTCTAAAGTTGATGTTCTTATTATTTTCAACACACCTGTAGTGGAGATCTTGGTCCATTCTCCTTTAAGGACGTCTTCTAGTTTCTCTCTCAGTTCAGACACAGTCTTACTCACATCTCCAAAGTACTGAAGAGGACGGACAACGATGCTGGGTAAGTCTGAAGATACAGTGGTACCGGAGAGAGACTGATAACTCTGGGGGGAGAGAGAGAGAGAGAGAACAGAACCAAATGATTGAGAGTTTTAATTTAATATCACATGTATCAAGGCAGTTGAGTTACCTGGAGGAAATGGATGTGATCCTCTGTGTGTGAGAGCTGCTCCAGCTCAGTGCTTCTCTTCCTCAGCTCAGCTATCTCCTGCTCCAGTTGCTCCAGGAGTCCTTCAGCTTGACTCACTTGAGCCTTCTCTTGGGCTCTGATCAGCTCCTTCACCTCAGAGCGCCTTCTCTCAATGGAGCGGATCAGCTCGGTAAAGATCTTATCACTGTCCTCCACTGCTGCCTGTGCAGAGCGCTGTTAAGAGAGAGAGAGAGAGAGAGACTGACTTGTCTTACTTTAATGAGCCATCCTCATTACACTAACACCCCCTCCTAAAAGCACATTGCGTGCCACCACAACCTCCACACAATCACATTATCCAGTACCCAACACCACAGTACAATACACCAACCAGCACCACATTCCAACCGTCCATCCAACCCCTCCTCTCCAGCCGTACAGACAGCCCCCCTGAGCCCCCATACCTCCTGAAACATCTCCACACTGTTGATCATTTTGTACAACTCAAACTCAACCCTAAGGCGTCAACAGTAATGGCATTACCCTGGCAACACAGAAAAAACATGATGAACAGTCTGTCATTGCAGAAAACTGACACCCCTCCTCAACTCCCAGGTCAAACCGAGCCAACCAGCTATTGGTGTCCAGGGCTCCATGTAATACCCTCCACTGGACGACCCCTGACATTTCCAGCACTGGGAGCTTATAGAGCACCCTCCACCTATACCCTGCCATGCTCTCAGCCCCCACAACCCCCTGCCACTGATGCCCCTTCACTCCCACTAAGCTCAGAGTGTTAAAAGTCAGTAAGTCCTCCAGACTCTCCTGCCAGTCCCCAGTCTCTGCTGTCACTTGCAGTGGTGGAAACGGTGGTGGCCCCTCCTCAGGCTGCTCCAGCCCTCAGTACTGCAGCATAGAAATCAGAGACCCCTGCTGTATTGAGTCTCTCCGGCCGCATGATGAAGAGCTGCTGATCCAGCCCCAAACCACCAGCCCTCCTCAACAGAGCACATGCTGGTTCCCTCCAGCCCACCTCCGTACGGTACAGAATCCTCTGCGCTGCTTTGAGTCAGAACGCTGCCACCCTGCTCTCCAGGTCCACCAGGCCTTGTCCCCCCTCCTGGACAGGCAGGTACAGCACTGCTGCCCTCAGCCAGTGATGCCCAGACCGGAAAGAAATCACTGGCCAATTTATGCCATAGGGAGGATGCCGCCAAGTTGTTGATGATCAGAACCCTCCCTCTGTATGACACTTGGGAGAGGAGCCACCAAACGTCCTGGTACACAGTACGTTTGGTCCTTCTGTACAATAGACTCCAGGTGGGACTTCAGTCTGTTAAAGAGGACCTTGGCAAAGACCTTATAGTCCACACAGAGCAATGCCACAGGCCTCCAGTTCTTTATGTCGCTCAAATCCCTATTTTGGGCAGGAGAGTCAAAGCCTCCCGTCTACAGCTTAGCGACAGCTCCCCCACCCCGACGCACTCACGCAACACACGTTCTGTTCAATAATTCCCCAGAACTTTTTATAAAAATCCACAGGCAGACCGTCTGAGAGACAGCAGCTGAGAGTTTGTAAAAGGCCAGAGAATTGTCAATTTGATTTCTCTGTGACAGAGAGAGTTTGGAAAGGTCTGTGAGCAGAACCTGAGAACACCCAGGATCACAGAGTTCTGCCCTCTATAAATCAGAGTACAACTCCACAGCCGTGGCCTCATCTCCCCACAACAGAAGTTACCCACCCATCAGGCTCCCTCATCTCCCCACAACAGAAGTTACCCACCCATCAGGCTCCCTCATCTCCCCACAACAGAAGTTACCCACCCATCAGGCTCCCTCATCTCCCCACAACAGAAGTTACCCACCCATCAGGCTCCCTCATCTCCCCACAACAGAAGTTACCCGCCCATCAGACAAACGTAAAACAAGGGATTTTCTTGGTTTCCCCACTCTGTTTTTCCAACCCCAAAAAGAAAGAGCTGGGAGCATCCATCTCTCTCAACATGTTAAAGCTCTGGGCTTTCCCTACATCCCACCACTGACTGAGAGACTCAAACTCCCCCTTCTGCTGTCCCCACCTCTCCCAAAAGCTTTGGAAGCATGAGCAAAAAGTGACATCTTGGAAGAGCTTTACATGGAATTTCCAATAGGACACCTGCCTGGGCCCTGGTGAAACAGAGAACTGAGCCCTGTACTAGGTGCAGACACATTTT
Organism: Coregonus lavaretus; assembly: GCF_964263955.1. Classification (NCBI taxonomy): domain Eukaryota; kingdom Metazoa; phylum Chordata; class Actinopteri; order Salmoniformes; family Salmonidae; genus Coregonus; species Coregonus lavaretus. The sequence goes on from NW_028164775.1 coordinate 5,320, forward strand.
GGAAAGCAAAGACAAGGTCATTGATTTTTACACACCTCTTGTGACATTTTAATGTATTTGTTTTACATATTCCCCCAGTCTCTGCCGCCGTTCATGTTAAGGAAGTCTAACCGAGAAATCTCCATAAGAGGTGGGAGGGAAATCACCACAATCAGAAACCAGTAGAGAAGCCCATAAAGCCGCCATGCCAGAAAAAAACATCCATTTAAGCAGATTCTGAAGACATGCCCTTAAGAACCCATGACCCATTTTCTCAGCCTATACCGCTTCCTGGGTGAGAGGACACTATACCCCTCATTCTTCATCACGTGTTGTACTGACCTTAAAAACCTTCCAGGATCAATAAAATAAGACTCCAGCAGAACCTTCTTTTTCCCCTTTAGTCTCCATCAGGAACCTAGAAAGTTCTCTCAGCGTATATACTGGGCCCTCAGCCTGACTGTCTGTCAGCTCTGGATCCAATGAGCCGTCTGAACACGAGACCGCCTTGTCCTCCGCTCCCGCAGACTCACCTCCCCCCTCTTCCTCTTCCTCCTCCTCCATTGGCAAGGTACCGTCCTCCTCCTCCCCAGTCTCTGCCCCCCTGCACTTCCCCCCTGATCAGAGCCTCTTCCCCAATGACAGGCAATATTTCCTGGGATGAGCCCACCAAGCCTTCGCCCACCGGAGTCTCTGTTACTACAGAAACCTGCCTCAGCTCATGTAGCCCAGCTGCAACCTCCCCACCACCGCTTTCTCCACGGCCTGCACACCACCACTTGGCCATGTACTACTACCGTGTAGCTCAGTTGGTAGAGCATGGCGCTTGCAACACCAGGGTTGTGGGTTCGTTTCCCATGGGGGGACAGTATGAAAATGTATGCACTCACTAACTGTAAGTCGCTCTGGATAAGAGCATCTGCTAAATGACTAAAATGTAAAACATTTACTCTCCTCCCTCCTGGTAACACCACCACTTGACCCTGCTCTATTTTCCTCCCTCCTGGTACCCCTGCCATTTATTTTGCAATTCTGAGTAATCACTACTTTAGTAAGGATTAGTAAGGAAAAACACTTTATTCAGTACTACTGCAGTTGCTTAATAATTCCAATAGATGGCAGCATAAGACCATGAATGACATTTCAGAAGATTAGTTTAGTTCTCTCCCTGGATACACCACCACTCCACCACACAGGAAAACTCCTGCCAGCTCTTTTTTCTGTCCCTTTCCACACTGCTAACGCAAAAGGAAGGACTGAAAAAACATTACTGTGAAGTAATATAATGATGATTCATGTTTATTATTACCTGTTTTTATGGTCATGTTTTGAAATTATACTTCATTACTATAATAAATAAATACATTGGTCATTTAGCAGACGCTCTTATCCAGAACGACTTACAGGAGCAATTAGGGTTAAGTGCCTTGCTCAAGGGCACATCGACAGATTTTTCACCTAGTCGGCTCGGGGATTAGAACTAGCGACCTTTCGGTTACTGGCACAACGCTCTTAACCACTAAGCTACCTGCCGCCCCTATACTGATTATCAATAAGCCTAAACATAAATTCAGTCACCTCTGGTCGACAAAAACGTATTTTCCTAGTACATTAATTGCCAAATTCATCAACCAGCATCGAGCACTCTGCCTTCTCAGGCAAGCGAGGGGCATGTTGAGGTAAATATGCTAACAGCGAAGGTTGCATTATGTCATTTATTGGTGGGCTGGAAGATGCAGTGTTTTTTCTTTTCTATTCAGAGGCTATTTACTCCCAATATGAGATAATTTTCTATAGAAGGTTTTTATAATGCATGTTTACTAGGGTTGAGGTTAGCGCATCTGAGTAGGGATTATTTGGGTTCAATACCTGTCCTACCTATCAATCATATTGCTGCTTGTAGCCTATAACTGATGATCCCCACACTAGAAACACCCAAAACTATATGTGCTAGCAAACCCTGTGTTCCACCCCTCCCCTGTGTAACCTTGAGGTTTGTTAAGAAACAAACACTTGTCTACGAAAAGAGACATGTTTAACGGATTCCGCTTGGCACCCAGCCGAGAGCACACGGAAACCACTTGCAAATTTACCAAAACTAACCAACTACTTGGGGTCTGTTCGGAAGCAATAAACGGAGGCAGATTAGCCACCACAACTCTTATCGAAAGAGGCGACATCTGCACCAACACACCCCTCACAAAAATCCCCCTCACAACAAGACAAACCTTTTTCATTAACACAACCACCGCCTTGTTCATTCTGGATGCAGAGTCCAGATGTTCCGCTCCAACCTGTTCGCCGACCATGAGCAAAACTTCCTCCACACCTTTCTCCGGAACGGACCCGAAGCGACAGCGTTTCTTCTCCACTCGGTTGAGGCCATCACGCCGCCCTAACAAACTACCCCTACTCCCCCCTCAACTCTAAACGATAAACAGTGGAAACCAATAAACAAACCCCAAACCATGAGAAAATAAATTCAGAAAATACGCAAGAACCAAAAGAAAAAAGAATAGTAGCCCTCCTCACGAACCACAAAGTCTCTCACACAACCAACTTCTGCTTCTATGATATAATGGCGGTCCACAAACCAACGTTAAAGGTGCATGCCGCCACCTACTGTGCTGGAGTGTGTGGTCAATCACGGTTTCCAACATTTCTAAATCCTCCTACCTAACTCAGTACTTCTGAGAAAATAAAGAAGAGCCCTACTAACTTCTAATAGACCCTCCCCCATACCCAAAATCCCTTCCAAACCCCCCCAACCCCGTCCAACCTCAATGACCCTACACTTCAATCTTTCCCTCTCTTCAACATACTTACAACAATATAACAACACATGCTCCACCGTTTCATCGACCGTACCCCCCAGACACAAACCATTCCCATGCTTGCCAACCAGATGTAATGACGAGATCAATGTACAATGTCCTAAGCGCAATCGAGTAAACACCACCTCTTCCTTCCTAATCTGACTTTTGAATCTTGGTCCATCGACCTTTCTGTAAAACTGTAAACTATTCATATAAATGCCGGCCCTTGTGCTCAGAGTACCATCTCTTCTGCCACACATCTATCAAAATGTCTCTGATCTTACATTTGGCCTCACCTCTACCCAGTGGAACATTAATATCAATTATATCTCGTTTCAAAGCTCTTTTAGCTAACTGGTCTACAATTTCATTCCCTTCCACACCCGAATGTGCTGGGACCCAGCAGAATCTCACTACTAAACCCATTCTCTCAATTCTCCATAATGACATTAATACCTCCAATAGCAGGTCACTCCTATTAGATTTACCAGATGATAAACTATTCAATACAGACAGAGAATCTGAGAATACTTTAATTCTAACAGGTTGTATGTCCTCCACCCACTGGAGGGCAACTATTATCGCCAACAGTTCAGCTGAGTATACTGACAGTTCATCTGTTAGTCTTCTACATATCTGCACATCAAATTCAGGAACGTAAACGCCTGCTCCTGTGAGCCCACTATCTGGGTCCTTGGATCAATCTGTGAAAAGTGGTAGAAAAGCATAAAATCTATTACCAATGTAATTGTCAACCAGTTTCACTATATCACTGACTTCTGACCAATCTTTCCTTTTCTCTACCAAGGTTAGATCAACAACAGGGTCTGGGAGTAACCATGGAGGAACATCCCCTATCACCACAGAAGGGCCAACCTCCAACTCCCTCAAACCACTCTCATCAGCAAGCTTTCCAACTGTCCGACCAAAACCACTGCCTTGTCTACTAGTATATTCCCAACAGTCATCTAGAACAGTAGCAGTGGGATGCTCAACCTCACAGCCTTTCAACCCAATAAGATAATGACAATTTTCTACGCTGTATATCCAAAGGCATCTCTCCTGCCTCCACCAGTAAGGCACATACAGATGTTGATTTAAATGCACCAATACATATCCTTAAAGCTATATACTGGATTCTGTCCAGCTTCTGAAGCCAAGTTTTACCTCTGTTCCATAAACTGCACACCAGTAATCAATTGTCGTCCTGATCAGAGCTCTATAAATATCCATCAATGATTATCTGTCAGCACCCCATTCATAACCAGAGACCCACACAACCAACTACCGCGAATGTTAATGAATGAGAGAGACAGAGACATCGTTACAACACTGTACATAGCCATAATATAACGGTTCTTCTTCTTTGGAGTTTAGCTGCGGTTGGCATCCAATATGTTGCATTACCGCCCCAACTGGACTATAATATAAATCTATTTTACTTTGTGATACAAAATGGGAAAAGGGGAAAGGAACATTTAATTAAAAACCTTCCAACTAACCCTACATATTAAATACCCACTACCCCATTCCACTACTTTGACACTATCTGCTCCTGCACCATGCCAACGGCCTGGGAGGACGGGACACCACCACTCAACACACCCTGTAACTCCTCTGAAGTCTAATCTTGTATGCCCAAATACTTCTCTGCAGCTGCCACCACAACATCTATTTTCTGGGATTTACGTTCCATTTCTGCGGTATAGTTGATAAACATTGCTATGAACTCTAAGAAGCTAACTTTACTAAAGCATATATCACTCATTGGCCTATCCCTCTGTGCTGGCACAGATCTACTACTCACAGGGATCCTCTCAGGATCTCTCACCCTTGACCCATCCTCCTCTACTTTCTTCACTGCCTCAGCATACGACACCTTCTGCACTACTCTGACTCTAGCCACCTCAACCTGCCAATCTCGCACCGGACACTTCAGATCCCCAGCAACATGGGTATCCCAACAGTTGACACACACAACTTTATCCACCGAAACTACACAATCCTCTATCTCATGCCCTCCTGCACACTTCCCACATCTTGGAATCTCCCTCCTACAAACTGCTGCAACATGACCATAAACGTTGCACCTGAATCAGCACAGTGGATTCGGCACAAAGTTCTAACATGATAACTGATATATCCTACCATTACTTTATCGGGTAAAGACTCAAAATTCAAAAGGACTGACAGTGACTCCTCTGTTTCACCACGCTCACCACCGGATCTGTGTTGCACCAAACGGCGGGAATCACAAACACCAGCAGTCTTCAACCTTAATTGATCCACTTCTACACTTAACGCTACCCCAGAAATCACTCCTTTCAATGGTGTCCTGTTCCTAAGAGCAAAGCAAGAAACAGATCTTGACCCAAGTTGCGTGACACTCCCTCTTGTCAGAAGAAACACAAACAAATATCACAAGTCCACTACAGGTTACCTTCACTGATTCAACTGCACCCAACTCCTTTCCCACCCACCCTGAAACCACAAATGGATCTGCCAAAAGATATGGATCCACTTTGTCCTACAATGTATCTCCTACTGCACCAGATTCTTCTTTATCATGTCCATTGATGCCAGGCTCTGGTTCTGAGCTCTTCACCACACCTTCTACCGCACTTAACTCTCCCTCATTCATTTCCATTTCACCTCCAGAACTCAGTCTGGCGAATGGCTCACTCTGTTTGCACTTGAATTATAACATTTGAAATGTCTCTATTCCTTTGAACATTTTGTGAGTGTAATGTTTACTGTTCATTTCTGAATGTTTATTTCACTTTTGTTTATTATTTATTTCACTTGCTTTGTTAATGTAAACTTATGTTTCCCATGCCAATAAAGCCATTTGAATTGATTTGAATTGAGAAAGAGAGAGAGAGAGAGAGAGAGAGAGAGAGAGAGAGAGAGAGAGAGAGAAAGAGAGAGAGAGAGAGAGAGAGAGAGAGAGGGAGGGAGGGCTCCATGTTAATGTATAGGGGACATGAGTCAGTCAAGGTTACTCATGGTTATGTGATGAAGTAGCCCCGCCTGCGATTTCAAAATCAGTGTCGGCCCTCAGCCCAATAGGGAATGTCCTCTTGGTGTAACGGTCAAGCTGTTGCTTTCTCCCGCGGTAGACCTGGTTCATATCCCGTCGGTTACATTAAACAGTCTATTCTCTGAACAGAGTCCAGACAGCATGTTCCCAACAGTGAGGTCAGTGGGATTGGAGAGAGTCCCCTCTCCCTCTCTCTGTCTCTCTCTCTCTCTCTCTGACTGGAGTAGAGAAGTGAAATGGTGTGTCTCCTTTGGTCAACAATACTCACCTTGAGACACTCCACAGCCTGTTGGAGCTCCTTCAGCTCCTTCTCTCTCTCCTGGAATCTCTGCTGGACCTTCTGCTGACTCATCCCCAGCTGCCTCTGTGTAGAATCACTCTTCAATGAGCTATCAAGCTTTATTTGTCCAGTAGATCAATAGTATAGTAATGTGACATAGGGCCCATAGAGAGGAAGGTCTAAAATCTTGAGGAAGTCCCTTTATCATATTACATTATCTATGTTGCTATGTTAATGATTATAGTTTTTATGGTAGACGTACATGTATCAAGGGGTTGAGACTGAACTTTGAACTCCTAAAAGGGCATTCGGAATGATAATAGTGTTTGACTTCAGAAAATGGTGATACATTGGGAGCTAACTCAATATACTCAAGGTCTGTGTTCATATTTGTTCTGCTGAGGATCGATTTCATTTGATATCTCTCATATTCAAACAGCCTTAGTTCCTACTGTATCTTTAATTATTTGTTTATCAGACAGTCACCAACAAGTAGTTCTGGTCTTACCTGTTTCTCAGTCCTCTCTGCTGCAGCTGACACTGTATCATGGCCTTTATGTTAATCCATTGTACACAGCATACAGATACACTGTTGATCGGTACGACAGAAAACCTCCAGCAGTTTGTCATGATGAGAGCAGATCTTCTCCTGTAGTTGTGCGGTGGCTTTGACCAGCTTGTGCTTCTTGAAAGCAGGAGATTCATAGTGAGGTTGGAGGTGAGTCTCACAGTAAGAGGCCAGACACGCCAGACAGGACATGAGGGCTTTCTGCTTTCTGGTCCCAGTGCAGACATCACACGCCACATCTCCAGGTCAAGCATAGCACAGAGCAGGAGGGGGAGCAGCCTGGAGTCCTGTCTCCTTCAGTTTCTCCACCACCTCAGCCAATATGTTACTTTTCATCAGATTAGGCCTTGGAGTGAAGGTCTGTCTGCACTGAGGACAGCTATAGACCCCTTTCAGAACATCCTGATCCCAGCAGCCCTCAATACAGCTTCTACAGTAACTGTGTCCACAGGGGATGGTGACCGGCTCCTTCAGTAGATCCAGACAGACAGAACAACAGAACTGGTCCTGGTCGAGCAGAACTCCTTGCTGAGCCATTTGGACGGTTGTTCACTCTCACACAGACAGACGACACAGAGACTCAGATCAGTTTCGTTTCCTCAGAAGAGAGTTTGTGGAGGGGAGGGACTTCCTGGTTCTGCCAGAGGGGTGGGGTTAAAAGGAGGGAGGGAGGGGTTAGAGGAATGGAGGAAGAGAGAGAGGAACTGCATGCAACAGGAAGAGGGAGACAAATAGTTTTGTTCCTAGGTTACAGTCCTTAACATGGAACAAATGCAATAATGAATCTTAAAATGTGTTGTTAGAATATATAAAGGATAACAGTTTCTATGAAGAACATATGTATAATTATTTTAATGACCTTTATAATGCCTTATAATACACTTATGTGTTCTAATTAAGCAATAAGGCCTGAGGAGGTGTGGTATATGGCCAATATACACTACCACAGCTAAGAGCTGTTCTTAGGCACAACGCAATGCGGATTGAGAATTATGGAACACTTTCAAAAATCAAATCAAGTTATTGGTCGCTTACACATATTTAGCAGATGTTATTGCAGGTGTAGCGAAATGCTTGTGTTCCTGGCTCCAACAGTGCAGTAATAACTAACAATACACACATCTAAAAAGTAAAGGAATGGAATTAAGAAATATATAAATATTAGGACGAGCAATGTAGGAGTCTGGAGTGTAAATATATTTATAAACTGGGTAGTTCAAGCCCTGAATGCTGATTGGCCGACAGCCGTGGTATATCAGACCGTATACAAAACATTTATTTTACTGCTCTAATTACGTTGGTATGTTAATAGCAATAAGGCAGTTTTAGAACACCTACTCATTCAATTTTTTTTTATTTTTTTTTTACTATTTTCTACATTGTAGAATAACAGTGAAGACATCAAAACTATGAAATAACACATATGGAATAATGTAGTAACCAAATAAGTGTTAAACAAATCAAAATATATTTTATATTTGAGATTCTTCAAATAGCCACCCTTTGTCTTGATGATAGATTTGCACAGTCTTGGCATTCTCTCAACCAGCTTCATGAGGTAGTCACCTGGAATGCATTTCAAATAACAGATGTTCTTTCTTAAAAGTTAATTTGTGGAATTTCTTTCCTTCTTAATGCGTTTGAGCCAATCAGTTGTGTTGTGACAAGGGAGGGGTGGTATACAGAAGATAGCCCTATTTGGTAAAAGACCAAGTCCATATTATGGCAAGAAGAGCTCAAATAAGCAAAGAGCAATGACAGTCCATCATTACTTTAAGACATGGTCAGTCAATACGGAACATTTCAAGACCTTTGAACGTTTCTTCAAGTGCAGTCGCAAAAACCATCAAGCGCTATGATGAAACTGGCTCTCATGAGGACCGCCATAGGAAAGGAAGACCCAGAGTTACCTCTGCTGCAGAGGATAAGTTCATTAGAGTTAACTGCACCTCAGATTGCAGCCCAAATAAATGCTTTACAGAGTTCAAGTAACAGACACATCCCAACATCAACTGTTCAGAGGAGAATCAGGCCTTCATGGTCAAATTGCTGCAAAGAAACCACTACTAAATGACACCAATAAGAAGAAGAGACTTGCTTGGGCCAAGAAAACACAAGCAATGGACATTAGACCGGTGGAAATCTGTCCTTTGGTCTGATGAGTCCAAATTTGATATTTTGGGTTCCAACCGCAGTGTCTTTGTGAGACACAGAGTAGGTGAACGGATGATCTCCACATGTGTGGTTCCCACCGTAAAGCACGGAGTAGATGGTGTGATGGTGTGGGGGTACTTTACTTATGACACTGTCTGGGATTTCTTTAGAATTCAAGGCACACTTAACCAGCATGGCTACCACAGCATTCTGCAGCGATACACCATCCCATCTGGTTTGGTCTTAGTGGGACTATCATTTGTTTTTTCAACAGGACAATGACTCAACACACCTCCAGGCTGTGTAAAGGGCTATTTGACCAAGAAGGAGAGTGATGGAGTGCTGCATCAGATGACCTGGCCTCCACAATCACCCGACCTCAACCCAATTGAGATGGTTTGTGATGAGTTGGACCGCAGAGTGAAGGAAAAGCAGCCAACAAGTGCTCAGCATATGTGGGAACTCCTTCAAGACTGTTGGAAAAACATTCCTCATGAAGCGGTTTGAGAGAATGCCAAGAGTGTGCAAAGCTGTCAAGGCAAAGGGTGGCTACTTTGAAGAATCTAAAATCTAAAATATATTTTGATTTGATTGAACACTTTTACTACATGATTCCATGTGTTATTTCATAGTTTAGATGTCTTCACTATTATTCTACAATGTAGAAAATAGTCAAATAAAGGAAAACCCTTGAATGAGTAGGTGTTCTAAAACTTTTGACCAGTAGTGAAGGTATCCAAACTTTTGACTGGTACTGTATACAGGCTCTGACTGTCTGCTCTATATCAGCATTCATCTTGGGCCAGAATAACACTGCTTTAGCACCTCGGTTTGACTTTTCCATCCCTAGATGGTCCTTGTGTATTTTGATCAGAATGTTTTTCTGTAACACACTTGGTATCACAATTCTTGAACCCTTAAACAGAATTCCATCAAGTCCAGATAGCTCATCCCTGTATTGACCATAAGGGTATGGTATAGCTTGTACAGACCACCTGCGTGTTATGGCTTGAATCACCTTTTGCAAACACTCATCTTCTGCAGCGGCACGTGAAATAACTGTCCACATTTCATCTGAGACTGGGCAACTCTCTCTGATAAGGTTTACATGTATGGTCTCGTCCTGCTCATATATATCTGGTTTGGTTCTGAGCTGTCAAAAGCTCTGGACAATGTGTCTGCCACTAACAATTCTTTCCCTGGCCTGTACTCGAGTTGCAAGTCATATTTCAGAAGTTTTAGAAACAGTCCCTGTTCTCTTGGTGGTGTGTGTGTTAGACCCTTCCTTGCAATAGTAACTTAAGGTTGATGATCTGTTTCATCCCACACTGTTTTACCACAGATAAACACACTGAATTTCTCACATGCATATGACAGCGCCAATGCTTCTTTCTCAATCTGAGCATAGTTACACTCAGAAGTTGGCAGAGCCCTGGAGGCATATGCAACTGGGCGCCATCTAGTGCCATACTGCTGTAACAACACTGCACCTTAACCTGCTTTAGAGGCATCTGCTGAGATTGAGGTTTTGAGCTTTTTATCATAGAACCAAAGTACTGGAGCATGCATGATCAATGCCTTGAGCTCCTCAAAACTCTTTCTGATGATTACTGTTCCAACACCACTCTGTAGTTTTACACAGTAGACCTCTCATCTGACTAGTGTGAGTTGCCAGATTAGGTACACATTAGCCCACATAGTTAACCATCCCTAAGAACCTTTGTATGTCCTCTTGATCTGTAGGCAGTGGCATGTTCTTGATGGCGGTCACTTTGCTCTGGTCTGTCTGAACACCTTCACATGTTAGTTTTTCACCCAAGAAGGTTATTTCTGTCTTTCTGAATTCCCATTTGTCTGCATTTAGCTTTAGCCCATTATCTCTGGCTAGATCAAGTGCTGCTTTCAACCTGGTGTTGTGCTCTTCAAGAGTCTGAGCCCATATTAGCACATCATCAATGGACACTGTGGTGCCTGACACACTCTCAGATATCTGTTGGACTGTCCTGTGAAAGACTTCTGGTGCTGAAGTGAGACCAAACGGGAGCCTTTTAAATGACTAGCTACTAAAAGGAGTATTGAAAGTACAAAGCCTTGTACTCTCCTTGTCTAGCCTGATCTGCCAAAACCCTGAAGAGGCGTCTAGCTTTGAGAAGTATTTAGCCCCTGCTATGTCCCTGAATATCTCCCCTCTGGTAGGCAGCTGAAAGGGTTCCCTTTTTACATGCTTGTTTAGCTCTTTTGGATCCACACACAGTCTGAGCGAGCCGTCTTCCTTCTCAACTATTACTAGTGAGTGGACCCATTCAGTAGGCTCTTCTACTTTGTCTAGGATATCTAAGGACTCTAGCCTCAGCAGCTCTGCTTTTAGCTAGTCTCTTGGTGATAATGGTACCTTTCTAGGTGCATGGATCACTGGTCTATTTGGCTGATCTAACTCCATTTTGTACTGTACCTTGAGTTTTCCTATTCCCTGAAAAACATCAGCATATGCATCCTCAACATTAGTCATTTCACCATATGAACCCATTTCACTAGACCCAGTAAGTTACATGACTTTAACCCAATGATGGGTGTTGTTTCTCCCTTTACTATGACAAACGGAACCTTGTGAGATTCATCATCTACCTCCAGCACCAACCTGCATGTCCCTGAAGACCACTGGTTTTACCTGTAACCGTAACAATTCAGTCTCTGGAATGATGTTGACCTGTGCTCCAGTGTCAAGTTTGAACACAATATCAGTTCCATTAGTCTTGTAGGTAGCAGTCCAGTCCTCGTCTGGTCCTGCAAGTGCGACTGTTCCCACAAAGTGGTCACCCAAAGACCCCTCACTGTACTCGTTGTCACCACTGTTGTCCTGGTCATCGTTGACACAGTGTACTGTATTTTGTTGTCTCCGCTGCCTGCATTTGAGTGAGAAGGGGTTCTTCATGCCACAGTTGTAACACTATTTTCTATATGCTGGGCACTGGCAAGGTCTGTGCTCTCCTCCACAGCTGCTGCAGGAGCGCTGTTTCACTGAAGTGGGCTGCTGTCCTTTGAAGTTAGCCGTTTAGCTGTAGCTCTTCCTTTGCTAAAATACTCCACTTTGCATACTGTTTCACTAAGACCACCACTGTCCATTGACCGTATTTGTCTCCAAAGCCCCATATACTACCCACCATTGTGACCTGTACGCTCTCGTTGGCTGGCCCTCACTACATATTCGTCGCCAAAAACACTGGCTCCAATTCATCTATAAATCACTGCTAGGCAAATCCCTGCCTTATCTTAGCTCATTGGTCACCATAGCAACACCCACCCGTAGTATGCGCTCCAGCAGGTATATCTCACTGGTCATCCCCAAAGCCAACACCTCCTTTGGCCGCCATTCCTTCCAGTTCTCTGCTGCCAATGACTGGAACGAACTGCAAAAATCTCTGAAGCTGGAGACTCTTATCTCCCTCACTAACTTTAAGCATCAGTTGTCAGAGCAGCTTACCGATCACTGCACCTGTACACAGCCCATCTGAAATTAGCCCACCCAACTACCTCATCCCCATATTGTTATTTATTTTGCTCATTTGCACCCCAGTATCTCTATTTGCACATCATTTTTTGCACATCTATCTCTCCAGTGTTAATATTAAATTGTAATTATTTTGCACTATGGCCTATTTATTGCCTTAACTCCATAACTTACTACATTTGCCCACACTGTTTATAGATTTTCTATTGTGTTTTTGACTGTAGTTTTGTTTATCCCATTTGGGCGGCAGGTAGCTTATTGGTTAAGAGCGTTGTGCCAGTAACCGAAAGGTCTCTGGTTCTAATCCCCGAGCCGACTAGGTGAAAAATCTGTCGATGTGCCCTTGAGCAAGGCACTTAACCCTAATTGCTCCTGTAAGTCGCTCTGGATAAGAGCGTCTGCTAAATGACCTATTTTTTTTTTTATGTAACTTTGTGGTGTTGTTATTTTTATCGCACTGCTTTGCTTTATCTTGGCCAGGTCGCAGATGTTGCATTCATTCTCAAAATAAGTTACATTTTTGCAATAAAAAATAATTGTGCCAAAAGTTTGAGGTATAATGTGGTCCCAGTTTCAGGGACATCACCAGATAGGAAATCCAATATGGCTGCCACCGCAATGCCATATATGGACATGTGTGTGTTACATCTGAACTCAGTAGCTCTACTCTCATTGGTCCTAAGGATTTGTTTAAATATTTTTGCATTTAGCTTGCGACACAGCCCTCAAGACATCATGGATGAGATCAATGGATCATCAGAAATGGGTATAGATAGATAGCTGAACAGATATCTACTTAGTCAGTTTGCAACAAATAATATATTTTATAAATAAAATAAAAAAGCAATTCTGAATGCGATGCTCACGAGTTCTGTTCACAAAACGATCAGCTAGCTAGCTTGGTTAGCTAACGTTAGCTAGCTACGTTTAGCTAGCTACAGATAGCTCGATAGACGGGTAATGGACCATATTTAAGGTGTTAAACAGGGGAAATACGCATTTGACATTGCACAAGTTCAGATAGTATTCTACCTCCTGTTTCACTGGGTTTTCTTCTGTGTTGTGCCTTCTAAACATTACCCTGTCCTTTATTGACTTCTTCTTTGTCCGTCTCTGTAGTGGCCTGTTGTTGTTATTGTTGTATTGACCATGTTGTCTTCTGTTCTTATTTCCCCAGTGTCCTGGCTGTGAGGTGGTGCTGGTCTCTGGGTGCTGGTCTAGGTGGAGAGGCAGAGGCAGGAGGAAGCTGCAGTGGAGGAGTGGGCTGTGGGTGTTGAGGTGTCCTGTACTACAACAAGCAGGCTTAACATCCCCTCCCCTTAAAAACACATACACACTTTCCTTATTTAGGCAAGGCTCCATAGGAAATGAAATGTGTAGGCCTATTTGATCCGAGCCCCTGTTGAGAACGTTAGAAGTTGACTATCAGTCTGCAACTACCATAAGACGGTCATATCTTCTTCCTTCCCATCCTGACTGGGATTTACATTTCCATTGTAGTCATTTAGCAGACGCTCTTATCCAGAGTGACTTACAGGAGCAGAGTTTTCACCTTGTCGGCTGATTTAGAGTAGAGGTTTGTTTAGTCAGATACAGTGCCTTGACAAGTATTCATCCCCTTTTGGCGTTTTTCCATTTTGTTGCATTGCAACCTGTAATCTAAATTGATTTTTATTTGGACATAATGGACATCCACAAAATAGTCCAAATTGGTGAAATGAAAAGAATTACTTATTTCAAAAAATTCTAAAAAATAAAAAACGGAAAAGTGATGTGTGCATATGTATTCACCCCCTTTGCTATGAAGCCCCTAAATAACATCTGGTGCAACCAATTACCTTCAGAAGTCACATAATTTGTTAAATAAAGTTCACTTGTGTGCAATCTAAGTGTCACATGTTCTGTCACATGATCTCAGTATATATACACCTGTTCTGAAAGGCCCCAGGGTCTGCAACACCACTAAGCAAGCGGCACCATGAAGACCAAGCTCTCCACACAGGTCAGGGACAAAGTTGTGGAGAAGTACAGATCAGGGTTGGGTTATAAAAAAATATCCGAAAATGTGTACATCCCACGGAGCACCATTAAATCCATTATTAAAACATGGAAAGAATATGGCTCCACAACAAACCTGCCAAGAGAGGGCCGCCCACCAAAACTCACGGAACAGGCAAGGAGGGCATTAATCAGAGAGGCAACAAAGAGACCAAAGATAACCCTGAAGGAGCTGCAAAGCTCCACAGCGGAGTTGGAGTATCTGTCCATAGGACCACTTTAGGCCGTACATTCCACAGAGCTGGGCTTTATGGAAGGGGGCCAGAAAAAAGCCATTGCTTAAAGAAAAAAATAAGCAAACACGTTTGGTGTTCGCCAAAAGGCATGTGGGAGACTCCCCAAACATATGGAAGAGGGTACTCTGGTCAGATGAGACTAAAATTGAGCTATTTGGCCATCAAGGAAAACGCTATGTCTGGCGCAAACCCAACACCTCTCATCACCCCGAGAACACAGTGAAGCATGGTGGTGGCAGCATCATGATGTGGGGATGTTTTCCATCGGCAGGGACTGGGAAACTGGTCAGAATTGAAGGAATGATGGATGGCGCTATATACAGGGAAATTCTTGAGGGAAACCCGTTTCAATCTTCCAGAAATTTGAGACTAGGATGGAGGTTCACCTTCCAGCAGGACAATGACCTTAAGCATACTGCTAAAGCAACACTTGAGTGGTTTAAGGGGAAACATTTAAATGTCTTTGAATAGCCTAGTCAAAGCCCAGACCTCAATCCAATTGAGAATCTGTGGTATGACTTAAAGATTGCTGTACACCAGCGGAACCCATCCAACTTGAAGGAGATGGAGAAGTTTTTCCTTGAAGAATGGGCAAAAATCCCAGTAGCTAGATGTGCCAAGCTTATAAAGACATACCCAAAGAGACTTGCAGCTGTAATTTCTGCAAAAGGTGGCTCTACAAAGTATTGACTTTGGGGGGGGTGAATAGTTATGCACGCTCAAGTTCTGTTTTTTTTTTGTCTTATTTCTTGTTTGTTTCAACAACAACAAAAATATTTTGCATCTTCAAAGTGGTAGGCATGTTGTGTAAATCAAATGATACAAACCCCCCAAAAAATCCATTTTAATTCCAAGTTGTAAGGCAAGAAAATAGGAAAAATGCCAAGGGAGGTGGATACTTTCACAAGACACTGTAGTGCACTACTTTATTTTCTAATATTCTAATGAGGCAACCACTAACATTACAGTATGATTTTCTAATATTCTAATGGGGCAACCACTAACATTACAGTATGATATTCTAATGAGGCAACCACTAACATTACATTATGATATTCTAATATTCTAATGAGGCAACCACTAACATTACAGTATGATATTCTAATATTCTAATGAGGCAACCACTAACATTACAGTATGATATTCTAATATTCTAATGAGGCAACCACTAACATTACAGTATGATGTTCTAATATTCTAATGGGGCAACCACTAACATTACAGTATGATGTTCTAATATTCTAATGAGGCAACTACTAACATTACAGTATGATATTCTAATGAGGCAACCACTAACATTACAGTATGATATTCTAATATTCTAAAGAGGCAACATTAACATTACAGTATGATATTCGAATGAGGCAACCACTAACATTACAGTATGATATTCTAACGAGGCAACATTAACATTACAGTATGATATTCTAATATTCTAATGAGGCAACCACTAACATTACAGTATAATATTATAATGAGGCAACCACTAACATTGCAGTATGATATTCTAATGAGGCAACCACTAACATTGCAGTATGATATTCTAATGAGGCAACCACTAACATTACAGTATGATATTCTAATATTCTAATGCCAGTGAGCAAATCTCCAATCTCCACCCTATTCCCTATGTAGTGCACTACTTTTGATCTGGTCAGAAGTAGCCTAGTGCACTACGTAGGGAACAGGGTGTCATTTGGGCCAGAGTCTGTTACGGTCCGGCACTGTTGGCCCTGTCCCCGCTTGTTTTCCTTTCCCTTTTTTCCCTGTGTGTGTGTTGGTAGCTAACCTGGTAACACTCACTACTCTTCCTCCCTCTGCTTCTCCTCCGCCTGTTCCTCCTACAGTGGCTCCTGGCTCGGCTTCCGCTCCTGCCCTTCGGGAACCACCTACAACCTCACCCGAACCTTTCACCGGGGACCTGAACAAATGCCGTGGTTTCCTGCTTCAGTGCCGCTTGGTGTTCCAACAGAAGCCCCTGTCTTTCTCCACGGAATCCTCAAAGGTACATTACGCTCTGGGGTTACTGAGGGGCAAAGCTTTGATTTGGGCAG
This sequence comes from Coregonus lavaretus, assembly GCF_964263955.1. Classification (NCBI taxonomy): domain Eukaryota; kingdom Metazoa; phylum Chordata; class Actinopteri; order Salmoniformes; family Salmonidae; genus Coregonus; species Coregonus lavaretus. Next base: position 22,013 of record NW_028164775.1, read on the forward strand.
AAGCGGCTTGTTCTACTCAGCAGATTGCCAGCCTGTCGTTTGACGATTTTTCCTCTCAATTGAAAGTTGTGTTTGATCACCCGGACCATGTCGGGACCGCCACAAAGAGACTGTTGAAGCTACGACAGGGCACGGGTAGCGTGGCTGAATACGCCATTGATTTTTGGACCTTGGCAGCCGATTCCAAGTGGAATGACGAAGCTCTTCAGGGAGCGTTTGTTAACGGTTTAAGTGACACGATTAAGAATGAACTAGCTGTTTGTGATGAGCCTGCTAACCTTCATGTTCTCGTTTCCCTTGCTACACGAATAGACAACAGGCTACGGGAGAGGAGACAGGAGAGGGGCGGTCGGGTCCACACCGCAGGCGGGGCCCCCTCACTTTCTGCAACCCGAGCAACACCACCACTCGGACACCGCCCACACACCTCAGTGGATCCCTCCACGGAACTAGACGAGCCCATGCAGCTGGGCCGTGCTCGTCTGTCCCCTGCCGAAAAGGAACGGTGCATGCGGGCTGGTGAGTGCATGTACTGTGGGGACCGCACTCATTTCCTGGTTAACTGTCCGGTTCGCCCAAAAGACAAAGCTCGCAGGTAAAAGTGGGCGTACTTGCGAGTGCTACACCTGACTCAATGCCCACAGCACCCCGTCTAGTTATCCCAGCTACAGTCCAGTTCAGGAATCTGTCTCTCCCATTAGCTGCTCTCATTGACTCTGGTGCTGAGGATAGTTTCCTTGACGTTAACCTGGTCACTCAGGCTGAGATCCCTGTTAAGCCCCTGCCTAAGCCTATAACAGTAACCGCTATAGACGGCCATCAGTTTGCCAACATTACCCACCAAACTGTCCCCGTTTCTCTCATACTGTCCGGCAATCACAAAGAAACCATCCAGTTTAAAGTAGTCTCCTCCTCGGCCTCCCCTCTTATCCTCGGTTTCCCTTGGCTTAGCCTTCACAACCCCCATATTGACTGGCAAAACCACAAAATACACAGTTGGAGCACTCACTGCCATTCTGCTTGCCTTGGGTCGGCTATTCCGCCCTCGGTAGGTTCCCCTGCTTCCCCTGTCAAACCCCCAGACCTCTCTTCAGTCCCTGAGGAGTACCTGGACCTGGCCGAGGTATTCAGTAAGTCCAAGGCACTTTCACTACCACCTCATAGGCCATACGATTGCGCTATTGAGTTACTGCCTGGAGCCCCTTTGCCGTCCAGTCGGCTTTTCAATCTGTCCCGTCCTGAGAGAGAAGCTATGGAAACCTACATAGGCGACTCCCTAGCCTCTGGCATCATTCGTCCCTCATCTTCCGCTGTTGGTGCTGGGTTCTTTTTTGTAGAGAAGAAGGACAAAACATTACGCCCCTGCATTGACTACAGAGGACTAAATAACATCACAGTCAGAAATACGTACCCCCTGCCTCTCATCAACTCAGCATTTGAACCCCTTCATGGTGCCACCGTGTTTACCAAACTCGACCTGCGTAACGCTTACCACCTCGTTAGGATCAGGCAGGGAGACGAATGGAAAACTGGGTTCAATACCCCTCTCGGACACTTTGAATACCTAGTCATGCCATTCGGTCTCACTAACGCCCCAGCAGTGTTTCAGGCCATGGTTAACGATGTGTTGAGGGATTTTCTACACCGTTTTGTGTTTGTCTATTTGGATGACATTCTAATATTCTCTAAGTCACACGTCTCCCACGTCCGTCTGGTTCTCCAACGCCTCATGGAAAATAAACTGTATGTGAAAGCAGAAAAATGTGAGTTCCACCGGCAGTCCGTCCCCTTTTTGGGCTTTATTATCGAGCGGGGACAAGTGTCACCAGACCCTGACAAGATCAGAGCGGTTGCGGAGTGGCCCACACCCACGTCTCGGAAGCAGCTACAACGCTTCCTGGGCTTCGCCAACTTCTATCGCCGCTTCATCAGGGGTTTCAGCCGAGTGGTTGCCCCCCTGACCAAGCTCACCTCCCCAAAGGTGCCATTCCTGTGGACGCCTGAGGCCGAGTCAGCCGTGAGTACATTGAAGGAACTGTTCTCCACCTCACCTGTTCTTATTCATCCAGACACTAGTTTGCAATTTATTGTGGAAGTGGACGCCTCTGATTCAGGGGTGGGGGCTGTCCTGTCACAACGTTCCCCCACGGACCAGAAGCTCCATCCTGTGGCCTTTTTCTCCAGGAGATTGACCCCTGCTGAGAAGAACTACGACGTGGGTAACCGGGAGTTGCTTGCTGTCAAGTTGGCATTGGAGGAGTGGAGGCACTGGCTAGACGGAGCAGAGCAACCCTTCATAGTCTGGACAGACCACAAGAACCTGGCGTACATCCAGTCATCCAAGAGGCTAAACTCCCGTCAGGCCAGATGGGCTCTGTTCTTCAGCAGGTTCAAGTTTATTTTAACATATCGTCCTGGCACACGTAATGTCAAGCCTGATGCTCTCTCTCGCCAGTTTACAGACAATGAAGACTCCAGCAATCCTGAACCTATTCTGCCCGCTTCCTGTTTGGTGGCGGCTGTTCACTGGGAAATCGAGTCCCTCGTCCGATCGGCACAAGAGTCGGAACCTGGACCGGCCGATGGCCCCCCCGACCTTCTCTATGTTCCCGCAGCCGTGCGGCCGCAAGTGCTCAACTGGATCCACACCTCGCGCTTCTCCTGCCACCCTGGTATGAACCGTACACTGTCGCTACTTAAGAGGCACTTTTGGTGGCCATCCTTTGAGACTGACGTCCGGGAGTACGTGGCGGCCTGTTCCATCTGTGCCCAAAATAAGGCTTCCCACCGGGCTCCTTCGGGCCTGCTGCGGCCTCTCCCAGTCCCGAGTCGTCCTTGGTCTCACGTGGCTTTGGACTTCGTCACCGGACTTCCTATGTCTGAGGGTAATGACACCATACTCACCATCGTGGACAGATTCTCTAAATCTGCCCATTTTGTTGCATTACCAAAATTACCGTCTGCCAGTGAGACAGCCGACCTCTTTGTCCTACATGTATTCCGTCCCCATGGAATACCTGTGGACATAGTGTCCGATAGAGGCCCACAGTTAATTTCTCGGGTATGGAAGGAGTTCTGTTCTGCTCTGGGTGCCTCTGTCAGTCTCTCATCAGGTTTCCATCCCCAGTCCAATGGCCAGACTGAGAGGACCAATCAGGACCTGGAGGCTGCTCTACGCTGTGTGACATCCCAGAACCCGTCCACCTGGGCCAAACACCTCCCGTGGGTCGAATATGCCCACAATTCCCTCACCTCATCTGCCACCGGCCTTTCACCATTTGAGGCGGCTTTGGGGTACCAACCGCCATTGTTCCCGTCTCAGGAAAAGGAGTTAACCGTCCCGTCAGTTCAGGATAACCTTCGTCGCTGCCGCAAGGTGTGGGTGGACACCCGTGAGGCCCTTCTACGGACAGCAGAGCGTAACAAGAGGGTGGCGGACAGGCACAGGGTAGTCGCTCCCCAGTTCCAGCCTGGTCAGCGAGTCTGGCTCTCCTCCAGCAACATCCCCCTGCGCATTGACTCCCGTAAGCTGTCACCCCGGTATTTGGGTCCTTTCGAGATCGACTCCATCATCAACCCTTCGGCTGTTCGGTTGAAGCTTCCCCAGGCCATGAGAGTCCATCCTACATTTCACGTGTCCCAGCTGAAGCTGGTCTCCTCCAGCCCTTTGTGTCCGCCTGTGGATCCCCCTCCGCCACCGCGTATTATTGACGACCATCCAGCCTACACGGTGCGGAGACTGCTGGACGTCCGGAGGCGTGGAAGAGGGCTTCAGTACCTGGTGGACTGGGAGGGATACGGTCCCGAGGAGAGGTCCTGGATTCCCCGACGGTTTATACTGGATCCGCAGCTGGTGGCTGACTTCCATAGGGACCACCCTGACAAGCCGAGTGGGTCGCCGGGTGGCGCCCGTTGAGGGGGGGGTACTGTTACGGTCCGGCACTGTTGGCCCTGTCCCCGCTTGTTTTCCTTTCCCTTTTTTCCCTGTGTGTGTTGTTTGTGTTTGTCTCCCCCTGCTGTGCAGCCCAGTCAGAGGATCTAGGTCAGGGGGCGTGGCCATTCTCTCACAAGATCAGTTACATCCAGCTGCAGCTCATTGTCACCAATCAACCAGCAGTTATCTACCCGGGCTGGACACCTCTCCAGCGCCAGTTCGTTCCTACACCACCTGTGGTAACTTGGCTCCATACAGCAATCTCAGTTTAGTTGTTACTCTCTCAGCATTTTAGTTGTTTCTGCCACGTTTGTAACCTGTCTCTCCTTCGACCAGATCCCGTCTGTTCCTGCTGCCTGCCTGCCTGCCATTCCCACGCCGCACCTGCTCATCTGTTGTCTGATCTCCTCGTCATCCAGCTCTCAGGACTACTGGCTCTCCATCCCACTCAGCTCCTACCCCGGCCTGAAGCTACTCCACCCTGAACTGTTTCTCTCTGCCACAACACGCTGAATAAACAACATCCTAATTCACCCTCTTTGTCCGTGTGTCCGTCTCTGCACCTGAGTCCCCCACCCAACCTAACAGAGTCAGTAACTCCCCTGGGTATGAATTGTCTCTCTATCTTATCTGTCTTCTATATGATGTTCTCCTCTCCTCCTCTCTTCTCTCCTCTATTCACTCTATTCTATCATCCACACCACATGCCAGCTTCAACACAATCCATTTACAAGTTAAAAGACACACCTTGGAATAAATAGCAAAGGAAAACTACTACTAGATGGATTTTTTATTTCCCATCACCATGAATCATATTTAATAACTGAACAGTAGCAGACCTAACTTCATCTGTTCCTGACTCTGGGTAGTGGATTAAAAAGACCATCAATCTCCAATCACATTAAAGTACAATTCTGAACATTACTGATATACTGAGTGGCAAGTCAAGATATCTGCTGTTTTTATTGTTTGGTTAATAGCACCACCTGCTGGACAGGTTTAATGTTGCTTGACTGAGCAGGATGGGAGAATAAAAGATGCCAAACTTAGGGTCGGTTTCCCGGACATCTCCATTGAACATGCTTTTTAGTCTAGGACTAGGCTTCATCTTTGTCCGGGAAACCGGCCCATATAGTTCAATTAGCAAGTAAGTAACACTACCTGTTCCATGATACTGAGGAAAATGACATTGAGACAGAGAACCAATTGAGAAAACATTTCAATGGTTCTGAATGACAACCAACATACATTAACAGCATACATCATGATTAATGTAAATGTATAAGATTAAAAGGTTGCACTTACAAATAATATGAATGCATTGAATTGTAATTCATAACATCTTCTGAAGATCAAATCAATCAAATCATTGTACATAAAAACAGAGCAGAATGAATCATCACATCTGGGGACCATCACCACCAGCATGACTAGTATCTATGTGGACCCTACTACAGTTTAACCAGCTCAGCTATAGACTACACCAGCATGACTAGTATCTATGTGGACCCTACTACAGTTTAACCAGCTCAGCTATAGACTACACCAGCATGACTAGTATCTATGTGGACCCTACTACAGTTTAACCAGCTCAGCTATAGACTACACCAGCATGACTAGTATCTATGTGGACCCTACTACAGTTTAACCAGCTCAGCTATAGACTACACCAGCATGATTAGTATCTATATGGACCCTACTACAGTTTAACCAGCTCAGCTATAGACTACACCAGCATGACTAGTATCTATGTGGACCCTACTACAGTTTAACCAGCTCAGCTATAGACTACACCAGCATGACTAGTATCTATGTGGACCCTACTACAGTTTAACCAGCTCAGCTATAGACTACACCAGCATGACTAGTATCTATGTGGACCCTACTACAGTTTAACCAGCTCAGCTATAGACTACACCAGCATGACTAGTATCTATGTGGACCCTACTACAGTTTAACCAGCTCAGCTATAGACTACACCAGCATGACTAGTATCTATGTGGACCCTACTACAGTTTAACCAGCTCAGCTATAGACTACACCAGCATGACTAGTATCTATGTGGACCCTACTACAGTTTAACCAGCTCAGCTATAGACTACATCAGCATGACTGGTATCTATGTGGACCCTACTACAGTTTAACCAGCTCAGCTATAGACTACACCAGCATGACTAGTATCTATGTGGACCCTACTACAGTTTAACCAGCTCAGCTATAGACTACACCAGCATGACTAGTATCTATGTGGACCCTACTACAGTTTAACCAGCTCAGCTATGGACTACACCAGCATGACTAGTATCTATGTGGACCCTACTACAGTTTAACCAGCTCAGCTATAGACTACACCAGCATGACTAGTATCTATGTGGACCCTACTACAGTTTAACCAGCTCAGCTATAGACTACACCAGCATGACTAGTATCTATGTGGACCCTACTACAGTTTAACCAGCTCAGCTTTAGACTACACCAGCATGACTAGTATCTATGTGGACCCTACTACAGTTTAACCAGCCCAGCTATAGACTACACCAGCATGACTAGTATCTATGTGGACCCTACTACAGTTTAACCAGCTCAGCAGTACCATAGAGCCAAAACCCAGGATAGAGGGGCTGAGTGAATGTGGTCTGGACTCTGTGGAGGAGGGTCATTGTGTGCGAGACACTGTAGAAGGACAGAGTTCCTGCCTTGTGATCCAGGTCCACTCCTACTCTGGAGGACTGAGGGCCTGATACTTTAGTCTCAACATTATTGTGTATGAACAAATAACCACCTCTATAGTACTCTGACCCCCAGGACTTGTTATTGTATCCAAATTCACCATCTGACCCTGTTCTGCTGATGTCTTTATATGAGACTGCTGTAACAGCATTACCACTCCACTCCACCTCCCAGTAACAGCGTCCAGACAGACCCTCTCTACACAGAACCTGACAATGGTTGGTGAATCTGTCTGGATGAACAGGATATGGTTGGACTTGGCCTGTATTGGTCACCTTTCTGTTCCCTTCAGACAGAGAGAGGAGTGTGTATGCTGTGTTTGGGTCCAGTGTGAGCTGACAGGAATCTGGGAGAAGAGCAGAGCAGAGACCAATGAGGGGAGTTAGAACAATAAGTGAAGTCAGATACTGTATCTACCCTGTCTTTGATTAGAGCACAGCAGAGATCAAATCAGAGAAATATGAGGAGTCAGATAGATACCCAGTCTTTGATTAGATCTACTATTGCTACAGACACACAAACACATTCACAGAGAGAGGGAATGTTATCATCACACCATATTCCACATGTATATGACTAGTAGGGAACTTTCAATGGTCTAAAGTTGATGTTCTTATTATTTTCAACACACCTGTAGTGGAGATCTTGGTCCATTCTCCTTTAAGGACGTCTTCTAGTTTCTCTCTCAGTTCAGACACAGTCTTCCTCACATCTCCAAAGTACTGAAGAGGACGGACAACGATGCTGGGTAAGTCTGAAGATACACTGGTACCGGAGAGCCACTGATAACTCTGGAGAGAGAGAGAGAGAGAGAGAGGGAGAGAGAGAGAGAGAGAGAGAGAGAGAGAGAGAGAGAGAGAGAGCAGAACCAAATGATTGAGAGTTTTAATTTCATATCAAATCAAATCAAATCAAATTTTATTGGTCACATGCGCCGAATACAACAGGTGCAGACATTACAGTGAAATGCTTACTTACAGCCCTTAACCAACAGTGCATTTATTTTAAACAAAAAAGTAAGAATAAAACAACAACAAAAAAGTGTTGAGAAAAAAAGAGCAGAAGTAAAATAAAGTGACAGTAGGGAGGCTATATATACAGTAAAATAAAGTGACAGTAGGGAGGCTATATATACAGGGGGGTACCGTTGCATAGTCAATGTGCGGGGGCACCGGCTAGTTGAGGTAGTTGAGGTAATATGTACATGTGGGTAGAGTTAAAGTGACTATGCATAAATACTTAACAGAGTAGCAGCAGCGTAAAAAGGATGGGGTGGGGGGGCAGTGCAAATAGTCCGGGTAGCCATGATTAGCTGTTCAGGAGTCTTATGGCTTGGGGGTAGAAGCTGTTGAGAAGTCTTTTGGACCTAGACTTGGCACTCCGGTACCGCTTGCCGTGCGGTAGCAGAGAGAACAGTCTATGACTAGGGTGGCTGGAGTCTTTGACAATTTTGAATATCACATGTATCAAGGCAGTTGAGTTACCTGGAGGAAATGGATGTGATCCTCTGTGTGTGAGAGCTGCTCCAGCTCAGTGCTTCTCTTCCTCAGCTCAGCTATCTCCTGCTCCAGTTGCTCCAGGAGTCCTTCAGCTTGACTCACTTGAGCCTTCTCTTGGGCTCTGATCAGCTCCTTCACCTCAGAGCGCCTTCTCTCAATGGAGCGGATCAGCTCGGTAAAGATCTTATCACTGTCCTCCACTGCTGCCTGTGCAGAGCTCTGTTAAGAGAGAGAGAGAGAGAGAGACTTGTCTTACTTTAATGAGCCATCCTCATTACACTAACACCCCCACCCCTAAAAGCACATTGCGTGCCACCACAACCTCTACACAATCACATTATCCAGTACCCAACACCACAGTACAATACACCAACCAGCACCACATTCCAACCGTCCATCCAACCCCTCCTCTCCAGCCGTACAGACAGCCCCCCTGAGCCCCCATACCTCCTGAAACATCTCCACACTGTTGATCATTTTGTACAACTCAAACTCAACCCTAAGGCGTCAACAGTAATGGCATTACCCTGGCAACACAGAATGAACATGATGAACAGTCTGTCATTGCAGAAAACGGACACCCCTCCCCAACTCCCAGGTCAACCCGAGCCAACCAGCTATTGGTGTCCAGGGCTCCATGTAATACCCTCCACTGGACGACCCCTGAACTTTCCAGCACTGGGAGCTTATAGAGCCCCTCCACCTATACCCTGCCATGCTCTCAGCCCCCACAACCCCCTGCCAATGATTTCCCTTCTCCCCCACAACAGAAGTTACCCACCCATCAGGCTCCCTCATCTCCCCACAACAGAAGTTACCCACCCATCAGGCTCCCTCCTCCCCCCACAACAGAAGTTACCCACCCATCAGGCTCCCTCATCTCCCCCACAACAGAAGTTACCCACCCATCAGGCTCCCTCATCTCCCCCACAACAGAAGTTACCCACCCATCAGGCTCCCTCATCTCCCCCACAACAGAAGTTACCCACCCATCAGGCTCCCTCATCTCCCCCACAACAGAAGTTGGGTAATTCTTCAACTATGGTACTCTTTGAGCTAGACAGTTTCAGAAAATAAAAACATTTCTACAAACAATTTTTTAGTATCAGTTGGTTTCTCAATCTGTCTGGAAACCTTCCCTGAAGTTGGCTGTGATGATTTGTATTTACTAATATATATTTTTTGCCATTTTTATCTGACAGTCCAAGAAAACGGTCATTTCCATCACATAACAAAACATGTATTTTTAAGAGAAAATAATGAAATATCTTCTGTTATAAATATATTTGATTAAATAGCACACACATATCTGTTCAAATTTGTAATTTATTATTTTTTTCAGAAATGTAACTGTAAAGATTTTACAATGTTTACACTAAAAAACACCTAAAACTAGGTCATTGGAACATTTCATTTTCTTATCATAGCTCAAAATCATATATTTCTCAAAGTGTATACACAAATCTTAGCCCTAACTGCACAATTATCAACACCACTGAATATAGTTGGTTTGATTGTATGTTTTTTACATGTTTTACTTTAAAATATGTGTTGTGGTGGAAATGACATGGCGTGGCAGAAGAGACAGTGTGTGGCGGAAATGACAGATAGGCAACTTCCAATTAAAAACAATTTTTCTACTGCTCTATGTGGTGAACCAGAGCAAATCAATAAGCAACAGCATTTGTGAACAAAAACATATCACCAATATTTTTAAATTAAAAACAATCCAAAAAATGAAAAAACATGAATGTGTGTTAAAAATCAGCAAATCATTTCTTCACTGTTTTCTACATGCTGAACTAGAGCAAACTAGTACAAACTAGAGCAAACCCTTTATGTCATCATTACCTTAACATAACCTTAATATAACCAGTTGAATAACAGATAAAATAGGCAATATATTTTGAAATTGAAAACTTATATGCCTATGCTGAACCAGAGCAAACACTCTGTACTTAAACATTACTGTCATGTGTGTTATATCGTAAATCCATGTACTGTCAAACGTAATCATGTGGAATAACAAGTTGAATCTGACTAAATAGACATTGTATTTGCTAAATACTGTATCTGTCAAACTTTCATATGGGCCAGAGGTTCAGTTATGTTTCATGGTCAAGAACAGAGCATATTTAGTTTTGTAGAGAATCCAAACTCCTTCTTGGCCATGGTGACCAGGCGGTATTTTTTTAAGATCTTGTCAGCCACAAGTTTGGAGATCAGTTGCCGAGCTTTACGATTGTCAACATTCTGATACTTTTTTCTTATTTCTGACATAATGGTGTTATGGAATAGGAGTGTCTTCTTTAATTGCTTGCTTTCTTGCTGCATCTGTTGCTTTGTTTTCATTTTAGGTGACTCTAGGATCCCCAGGTTCTTCTTCAGTCGATTACTTCTTTTTTTATATTTTTCAACTTTTCTGAGGGCATCCTCAAGCTTTTGTTTAATGTCATTAAGATCTCTGTACACCTTTGCTTTTGCCTTCGCAACCTTTTTTCTCCCTCTTTTCCTCTGTGGAGTTCTCTCTGGTGTAGGCTCACACAGCTGAGGTGTTTCAGGGATGTCTTCTGCATTAACACTCATGTTGTCTGGTGATGGTGGTGGTGTTGTATGTGCCATGAAACTATTCACTGCTGAGACCATTTTCCATTTCCTACGTCTGTTTCGTTGAGAAATTCGCCACTGTCTTCTCATTTTTCGTTGTTCTCTTTTCGGCATTTCTGTCACAGATTTAACAACACCTTGTTGCTTTTTCTTCAGGTATCTTTCTCTGTCCTTCTTGAGGGACTCTGCATATTTAAGTGGATCTGATTTTATTCTTTCTCTGTATGATCTTGACCTCTGTGCTGTGGTATTGCTTGCCATCTTAAAGAAAGAGCCAAGACATCATGTCAAACCTACTTATCTATTGTTCTCTTATTTACCAACAATATTGTAATATTGTTAAAACTGTTTTTGAATTTAGTATCAGTATTATAGCCCAAATAATTTGCTGTTTAGCACGAACAATGTCATTTCCACCACAACCTGTCTTTACCACCACAATGAACACCGTGGTGGAAATGACTGTGGTGGAAATGACATTTCCCCACTTTCCCTCTAAAATCTCATGCTATGTTAGCCTGCTAATATTAGTTTTAGAGTTAGCATTAAATATACACAAATTACACATTATTAAATTAAATGTATCCAGTTATTTTTACGTCCATGTGAAATATGAGCTGTTTGGAAATGACGACCAATAAACATACTCTCAGTTTTACTCATATTTACCTTGATTTTTCTTCTTTTCATTACCCCCTGTAGAGGACACCATTTCATCCAGCCATGTGTTCCACTGTGGAGTTTCTGTTGCTATGGTTACTAAATATACAAACCTAAAACACTGATCCCAGGATTCTATTTTGTACAGTGTGGTGGAAATGACAGTGACCCCAAGGGACAAGGGTTCTATTTATGAAAAATATAGGAAAATGTGAATATGTATCACAATATATAATATGTAGAATTGAAATAAATGGTATTTTATCATTTGTACTTGAAATCTACATTATTTAAATATTTAATTTAGAATTAAGCGAGGTTGAAGATACAAAGTCTGGCTTAGGGACAGAGGGAAAACAGTAAAAACCATGCATAAAAGGCCTCATATTATATAATAAAAAGAATGATTGAGCCATGATACATTTTTTATAAGTTCCCCTTAGGGTGGAGTAAGTATGACAAAAACAAAAAAGAAGAAATGTTTTTTAATTTTTATTATTTCATCCAGGGACGGGCTCATTGTAATGGCTGGAATGGAATCAATGGAACGTATCAAACACAAACACATGAAACCACATGTTTGACTGAGTTCCATTTATTCCATTCCAGACATCACAATGAGCCTGTCCTGCTATAGCTCCTCCCACCAGACTCCACTGCCTGACAACCATTCTATTGTCTTGAGGACTTTACAACCATTTGGTCTGATCAAAGACCAGGACACCCTTTCAAATAGATACATCCTCTCAGCCTTGATGACTAAACTAATCAAAGACTAACACACACACACACACACGACAGTAATCAGATCATGGTGACTCCACAGTAATAACATTTATAACTCATAAGTCACCAGGTGTGATTTACCTTTTGATATGAAACCCTACATCAACTACTAATGACTTATGGGAGGACGTGTGCATT
>NW_028164774.1:2500-120000 GCF_964263955.1 Coregonus lavaretus
TTGGTATGTAGTTATGTAGTTGGTATAACAGTTGGTATTTAGTTATGTAGCTGGTATAACAGTTGGTATGTAGTTGGTATAACAGTTGGTATTTAGTTATGTAGTTGGTATAACAGTTGGTATTTAGTTATGTGGATGGTATAACAGTTGGTATGTAGTTATGTAGCTGGTATAACAGTTGGTATGTAGTTATGTAGCTGGTATAACAGTTGGTATGTAGTTATGTAGTTGGTATAACAGTTGGTATGTAGTTATGTAGTTGGTATGTAGTTGGTATAACAGTTGGTATGTAGTTATGTAGCTGGTATAACAGTTGGTATGTAGTTATGTAGTTCCTATAATAGTTGGTATGTAGTTATGTAGTTGGTATAACAGTTGGTATGTAGTTGGTATAACAGTTGGTATGTAGTTATGTAGTTGGTATGTAGTTGGTATAACAGTTGGTATGTAGTTGGTATAACAGTTGGTATGTAGTTATGTAGTTGGTATGTAGTTATGTAGTAGGTATAACAGTTGGTATTTAGTTATGTGGTTGGTATAACAGTTGGTATGTAGTTATGTAGCTGGTATAACAGTTGGTATGTAGTTATGTAGTTAGTATAACAGTTGGTATGTAGTTATGTAGCTGGTAGTTATGTAGTTGGTACGTAGTTGGTATAACAGTTGGTATGTAGTTATGTAGTTGGTATAACAGTTGGTATGTAGTTATGTAGCTGGTATAACAGTTGGTATGTAGTTGGTATAACAGTTGGTATGTAGTTATGTAGTTGGTATAACAGTTGGTATGTAGTTATGTAGCTGGTATAACAGTTGGTATGTAGTTATGTAGCTGGTATAACAGTTGGTATGTAGTTATGTAGTTGGTATGTAGTTGGTATAACAGTTGGTATGTAGTTATGTAGCTGGTATAACAGTTGGTATGTAGTTATGTAGTTGGTATGTAGTTGGTATAACAGTTGGTATGTAGTTATGTAGCTGGTATAACAGTTGGTATGTAGTTATGTAGTTGGTATGTAGTTGGTATAACAGTTGGTATGTAGTTATGTAGTTCCTATAATAGTTGGTATGTAGTTATGTAGTTGGTATAACAGTTGGTATGTAGTTATGTAGTTGGTATGTAGTTGGTATAACAGTTGGTATGTAGTTATGTAGTTCCTATAATAGTTGGTATGTAGTTATGTAGTTGGTATGTAGTTATGTAGCTGGTATAACAGTTGGTATGTAGTTATGTAGTTGGTATGACAGTTGGTATGTAGTTATGTAGTTGGTATGACAGTTGGTATGTAGCTGGTATAACAGTTGGTATGTAGTTGGTATAACAGTTGGTATGTAGTTATGTAGTTGGTATGTAGTTATGTAGTTGGTATAACAGTTGGTATGTAGTTATGTAGTTGGTATAACAGTTGGTATTTAGTTATGTAGTTGGTATAACAGTTGGTATTTAGTTATGTGGTTGGTATAACAGTTGGTATGTAGTTATGTAGCTGGTATAACAGTTGGTATGTAGTTATGTAGTTGGTATAACAGTTGGTATGTAGTTATGTAGTTGGTATGTAGTTGGTATAACAGTTGGTATGTAGTTATGTAGCTGGTATAACAGTTGGTATGTAGTTATGTAGTTCCTATAATAGTTGGTATGTAGTTATGTAGTTGGTATAACAGTTGGTATGTAGTTGGTATAACAGTTGGTATGTAGTTATGTAGTTGGTATGTAGTTGGTATAACAGTTGGTATGTAGTTGGTATAACAGTTGGTATGTAGTTATGTAGTTGGTATGTAGTTGGTATAACAGTTGGTATGTAGTTATGTAGTTGGTATGTAGTTATGTAGTAGGTATAACAGTTGGTATTTAGTTATGTGGTTGGTATAACAGTTGGTATGTAGTTATGTAGCTGGTATAACAGTTGGTATGTAGTTATGTAGTTGGTATAACAGTTGGTATGTAGTTATGTAGTTGGTATGTAGTTGGTATAACAGTTGGTATGTAGTTATGTAGTTCCTATAATAATTGGTATGTAGTTATGTAGTTGGTATAACAGTTGGTATGTAGTTATGTAGCTGGTATAACAGTTGGTATGTAGTTATGTAGTTGGTATGACAGTTGGTATGTAGTTATGTAGTTGGTATGACAGTTGGTATGTAGCTGGTATAACAGTTGGTATGTAGTTGGTATAACAGTTGGTATGTAGTTATGTAGTTGGTATAACAGTTGGTATTTAGTTATGTAGCTGGTATAACAGTTGGTATGTAGTTGGTATAACAGTTGGTATTTAGTTATGTAGTTGGTATAACAGTTGGTATTTAGTTATGTGGATGGTATAACAGTTGGTATGTAGTTATGTAGCTGGTATAACAGTTGGTATGTAGTTATGTAGCTGGTATAACAGTTGGTATGTAGTTATGTAGTTGGTATAACAGTTGGTATGTAGTTATGTAGTTGGTATGTAGTTGGTATAACAGTTGGTATGTAGTTATGTAGCTGGTATAACAGTTGGTATGTAGTTATGTAGTTCCTATAATAGTTGGTATGTAGTTATGTAGTTGGTATAACAGTTGGTATGTAGTTGGTATAACAGTTGGTATGTAGTTATGTAGTTGGTATGTAGTTGGTATAACAGTTGGTATGTAGTTGGTATAACAGTTGGTATGTAGTTATGTAGTTGGTATGTAGTTATGTAGTAGGTATAACAGTTGGTATTTAGTTATGTGGTTGGTATAACAGTTGGTATGTAGTTATGTAGCTGGTATAACAGTTGGTATGTAGTTATGTAGTTGGTATAACAGTTGGTATGTAGTTATGTAGTTGGTATGTAGTTGGTATAACAGTTGGTATGTAGTTATGTAGTTCCTATAATAATTGGTATGTAGTTATGTAGTTGGTATAACAGTTGGTATGTAGTTATGTAGCTGGTATAACAGTTGGTATGTAGTTATGTAGTTGGTATGACAGTTGGTATGTAGTTATGTAGTTGGTATGACAGTTGGTATGTAGCTGGTATAACAGTTGGTATGTAGTTGGTATAACAGTTGGTATGTAGTTATGTAGTTGGTATAACAGTTGGTATTTAGTTATGTAGCTGGTATAACAGTTGGTATGTAGTTGGTATAACAGTTGGTATTTAGTTATGTAGTTGGTATAACAGTTGGTATTTAGTTATGTGGATGGTATAACAGTTGGTATGTAGTTATGTAGCTGGTATAACAGTTGGTATGTAGTTATGTAGTTGGTATAACAGTTGGTATGTAGTTATGTAGTTGGTATGTAGTTGGTATAACAGTTGGTATGTAGTTATGTAGTTCCTATAATAGTTGGTATGTAGTTATGTAGCTGGTATAACAGTTGGTATGTAGTTATGTAGTTGGTATGACAGTTGGTATGTAGCTGGTATAACAGTTGGTATGTAGTTGGTATAACAGTTGGTATGTAGTTATGTAGTTGGTATGTAGTTATGTAGTTGGTATAACAGTTGGTATGTAGTTATGTAGCTGGTATAACAGTTGGTATTTAGTTATGTAGTTGGAATAACAGTTGGTATTTAGTTATGTGGTTGGTATAACAGTTGGTATGTAGTTATGTAGCTGGTATAACAGTTGGTATGTAGTTATGTAGTTGGTATAACAGTTGGTATGTAGTTATGTAGCTGGTATAACAGTTGGTATGTAGTTATGTAGTTGGTATAACAGTTGGTATGTAGTTATGTAGTTGGTATGTAGTTATGTAGTTGGTATAACAGTTAGTATGTAGTTATGTAGTTGGTATAACAGTTGGTATTTAGTTATGTAGTTGGTATAACAGTTGGTATTTAGTAATGTAGTTAGTATAACAGTTGGTATGTAGTTATGTAGTTGGTATGTAGTTGGTATGACAGTTGGTATGTAGCTGGTATAACAGTTGGTATGTAGTTGGTATAACAGTTGGTATGTAGTTATGTAGTTGGTATGTAGTTGGTATGACAGTTGGTATGTAGCTGGTATAACAGTTGGTATGTAGTTATGTAGTTGGTATGTAGTTGGTATGACAGTTGGTATGTAGCTGGTATAACAGTTCGTATGTAGCTGGTATAACAGTTGGTATGTAGTTATGTAGTTGGTATGTAGTTATGTAGTTGGTATAACAGTTGGTATGTAGTTATGTAGTTGGTATAACAGTTGGTATTTAGTTATGTAGTTGGTATAACAGTTGGTATTTAGTAATGTAGTTGGTATAACAGTTGGTATGTAGTTATGTAGTTGGTATGTAGTTATGTAGCTGGTATAACAGTTGGTATGTAGTTATGTAGTTGGTATGTAGTTATGAAGTTGGTATAACAGTTGGTATGTAGTTATGTAGTTGGTATAACAGTTGGTATTTAGTTATGTAGTTGGTATAACAGTTGGTATTTAGTAATGTAGTTGGTAGGTAGTTATGTAGTTGGTATGTAGTTGGTATGTAGTTGGTATAACAGTTGGTATGTAGTTATGTAGTTCATATCACAGTTGGTATGTAGTTATGTAGTTGGTATAACAGTTGGTATTTAGTTATGTAGTTGGTATAACAGTTGGTATTTAGTAATGTAGTTGGTATAACAGTTGGTATGTAGTTATGTAGTTGGTATGTAGTTGGTAAAACAGTTGGTATGTAGTTATGTAGTTGGTATAACAGTTGGTATGTAGTTATGTAGTTGGTATGTAGTTGGTATAACAGTTGGTATGTAGTTATGTAGTTGGTATAACAGTTGGTATGTAGTTATGTAGTTGGTATAACAGTTGGTATGTAGTTATGTAGTTGGTATGTAGTTGGTATAACAGTTGGTATGTAGTTATGTAGTTGGTATAACAGTTGGTATGTAGTTATGTATTTGGTATAACAGTTGGTATGTAGTTATGTAGTTGGTATAACAGTTGGTATTTAGTTATGTAGCTGGTATAACAGTTGGTATGTAGTTATGTAGTTGGTATAACAGTTGGTATGTAGTTATGTAGTTGGTATGTAGTTATGTAGATGGTATAACAGTTGGTATTTAGTTGGTATAACAGTTGGTATGTAGTTATGTAGTTGGTATGTAGTTGGTATAATAGTTGGTATGTAGTTATGTAGTTGGTATAACAGTTGGTATGTAGTTATGTAGTTGGTATAATAGTTGGTATGTAGTTATGTAGTTGGTATAACAGTTGGTATTTAGTTATGTAGCTGGTATAACAGTTGGTATGTAGTTATGTAGTTGGTATAACAGTTGGTATGTAGTTATGTAGTTGGTATAATAGTTGGTATGTAGTTATGTAGTTGGTATAACAGTTGGTATTTAGTTATGTAGTTGGTATAACAGTTGGTATGTAGTTATGTAGTTGGTATAACAGTTGGTATGTAGTTATGTAGTTGGTATAACAGTTGGTATGTAGTTATGTAGTTGGTATAACAGTTGGTATTTAGTTATGTAGCTGGTATAACAGTTGGTATGTAGTTATGTAGTTGGTATAACAGTTGGTATGTAGTTATGTAGTTGGTATGTAGTTATGTAGATGGTATAACAGTTGGTATTTAGTTATGTAGCTGGTATAACAGTTGGTATGTAGTTATGTAGTTGGTATAACAGTTGGTATGTAGTTATGTAGTTGGTATGTAGTTATGTAGTTGGTATAACAGTTGGTATTTAGTTATGTAGCTGGTATAACAGTTGGTATGTAGTTATGTAGTTGGTATAACAGTTGGTATGTAGTTATGTAGTTGGTATGTAGTTATGTAGTTGGTATAACAGTTGGTATGTAGTTATGTAGTTGGTATGTAGTTGGTATAACAGTTGGTATGTAGTTATGTAGTTGGTATAACAGTTGGTATGTAGTTATGTATTTGGTATAACAGTTGGTATGTAGTTATGTAGTTGGTATAACAGTTGGTATTTAGTTATGTAGCTGGTATAACAGTTGGTATGTAGTTATGTAGTTGGTATAACAGTTGGTATGTAGTTATGTAGTTGGTATAACAGTTGGTATGTAGTTGGTATAACAGTTGGTATGTAGTTATGTAGTTGGTATGTAGTTATGTAGTTGGTATAACAGTTGGTATTTAGTTATGTAGTTGGTATAACAGTTGGTATTTAGTAATGTAGTTGGTATAACAGTTGGTATGTAGTTATGTAGTTGGTATGTAGTTATGTAGCTGGTATAACAGTTGGTATGTAGTTATGTAGTTGGTATGTAGTTATGAAGTTGGTATAACAGTTGGTATGTAGTTATGTAGTTGGTATAACAGTTGGTATTTAGTTATGTAGTTGGTATAACAGTTGGTATTTAGTAATGTAGTTGGTAGGTAGTTATGTAGTTGGTATGTAGTTGGTATGTAGTTGGTATAACAGTTGGTATGTAGTTATGTAGTTCCTATCACAGTTGGTATGTTGTTATGTAGTTGGTATAACAGTTGGTATTTAGTTATGTAGTTGGTATAACAGTTGGTATTTAGTAATGTAGTTGGTATAACAGTTGGTATGTAGTTATGTAGTTGGTATGTAGTTGGTAAAACAGTTGGTATGTAGTTATGTAGTTGGTATAACAGTTGGTATGTAGTTATGTAGTTGGTATGTAGTTGGTATAACAGTTGGTATGTAGTTATGTAGTTGGTATAACAGTTGGTATGTAGTTATGTAGTTGGTATAACAGTTGGTATGTAGTTATGTAGTTGGTATGTAGTTGGTATAACAGTTGGTATGTAGTTATGTAGTTGGTATAACAGTTGGTATGTAGTTATGTAGTTGGTATAACAGTTGGTATTTAGTTATGTAGTTGGTATAAAAGTTGGTATGTAGCTGGTTTAACAGTTGGTATGTAGTTATGTAGTTGGTATGTAGTTATGTAATTGGTATAACAGTTGGTATGTAGTTATGTAGTTGGTATAACAGTTGGTATGTAGTTATGTAGTTCCTATCACAGTTGGTATGTAGTTATGTAGTTGGTATAACAGTTGGTATTTAGTTATGTAGTTGGTATAACAGTTGGTATTTAGTAATGTAGTTGGTATAACAGTTGGTACGTAGTTATGTAGTTGGTATGTAGTTGGTAAAACAGTTGGTATGTAGTTATGTAGTTGGTATAACAGTTGGTATGTAGTTATGTAGTTGGTATGTAGTTGGTATAACAGTTGGTATGTAGTTATGTAGTTGGTATAACAGTTGGTATGTAGTTATGTAGTTGGTATAACAGTTGGTATGTAGTTATGTAGTTGGTATGTAGTTGGTATAACAGTTGGTATGTAGTTATGTAGTTGGTATAACAGTTGGTATGTAGTTATGTAGTTGGTATAACAGTTGGTATGTAGTTATGTAGTTGGTATAACAGTTGGTATTTAGTTATGTAGTTGGTATAACAGTTGGTATGTAGTTATGTAGTTGGTATAACAGTTGGTATGTAGTTATGTAGTTGGTATAACAGTTGGTATGTAGTTATGTAGTTGGTATAACAGTTGGTATTTAGTTATGTAGCTGGTATAACAGTTGGTATGTAGTTATGTAGTTGGTATAACAGTTGGTATGTAGTTATGTAGTTGGTATGTAGTTATGTAGATGGTATAACAGTTGGTATTTAGTTATGTAGCTGGTATAACAGTTGGTATGTAGTTATGTAGTTGGTATAACAGTTGGTATGTAGTTATGTAGTTGGTATGTAGTTATGTAGTTGGTATAACAGTTGGTATTTAGTTATGTAGCTGGTATAACAGTTGGTATGTAGTTATGTAGTTGGTATAACAGTTGGTATGTAGTTATGTAGTTGGTATGTAGTTATGTAGTTGGTATAACAGTTGGTATGTAGTTATGTAGTTGGTATGTAGTTGGTATAACAGTTGGTATGTAGTTATGTATTTGGTATAAAAGTTGGTATGTAGTTATGTAGTTGGTATAACAGTTGGTATTTAGTTATGTAGCTGGTATAACAGTTGGTATGTAGTTATGTAGTTGGTATAACAGTTGGTATGTAGTTATTTAGTTGGTATAACAGTTGGTATGTAGTTGGTATAACAGTTGGTATGTAGTTATGTAGTTGGTATGTAGTTATGTAGTTGGTATAACAGTTGGTATTTAGTTATGTAGTTGGTATAACAGTTGGTATTTAGTAATGTAGTTGGTATAACAGTTGGTATGTAGTTATGTAGTTGGTATGTAGTTATGTAGCTGGTATAACAGTTGGTATGTAGTTATGTAGTTGGTATGTAGTTATGAAGTTGGTATAACAGTTGGTATGTAGTTATGTAGTTGGTATAACAGTTGGTATTTAGTTATGTAGTTGGTATAACAGTTGGTATTTAGTAATGTAGTAGGTAGGTAGTTATGTAGTTGGTATGTAGTTGGTATGTAGTTGGTATAACAGTTGGTATGTAGTTATGTAGTTCCTATCACAGTTGGTATGTAGTTATGTAGTTGGTATAACAGTTGGTATTTAGTTATGTAGTTGGTATAACAGTTGGTATTTAGTAATGTAGTTGGTATAACAGTTGGTATGTAGTTATGTAGTTGGTATGTAGTTGGTAAAACAGTTGGTATGTAGTTATGTAGTTGGTATAACAGTTGGTATGTAGTTATGTAGTTGGTATGTAGTTGGTATAACAGTTGGTATGTAGTTATGTAGTTGGTATAACAGTTGGTATGTAGTTATGTAGTTGGTATAACAGTTGGTATGTAGTTATGTAGTTGGTATGTAGTTGGTATAACAGTTGGTATGTAGTTATGTAGTTGGTATAACAGTTGGTATGTAGTTATGTAGTTGGTATAACAGTTGGTATGTAGTTATGTAGTTGGTATAACAGTTGGTATTTAGTTATGTAGTTGGTATAACAGTTGGTATGTAGCTGGTATAACAGTTGGTATGTAGTTATGTAGTTGGTATGTAGTTATGTAGTTGGTATAACAGTTGGTATGTAGTTATGTAGTTGGTATAATAGTTGGTATGTAGTTATGTAGTTGGTATAACAGTTGGTATTTAGTTATGTAGTTGGTATAACAGTTGGTATGTAGTTGGTATAACAGTTGGTATGTAGCTGGTATAACAGTTGGTATGTAGTTATGTAGTTGGTATAACAGTTGGTATGTAGCTGGTATAACAGTTGGTATGTAGTTATGTAGTTGGTATAACAGTTGGTATGTAGTTATGTAGTTGGTATAACAGTTGGTATGTAGTTATGTAGTTGGTATAACAGTTGGTAGGTAGTTATGTAGTTGGTATAACAGTTGGTAGGTAGTTATGTAGTTGGTATAACAGTTGGTATGTACTTATGTAGTTGGTATAACAGTTGGTATTTAGTTATGTAGTTGGTATAACAGTTGGTATTTAGTAATGTAGTTGGTATAACAGTTGGTATTTAGTAATGTAGTTGGTATAACAGTTGGTATGTAGCTGGTATGACAGTTGGTATGTAGCTGGTATAACAGTTGGTATGTAGTTATGTAGTTGGTATGTAGTTATGTAGTTGGTATGACAGTTGGTATGTAGTTATGTAGTTGGTATAACAGTTGTTATGTAGTTGGTATAACAGTTGGTATGTAGTTATGTAGTTAGTATAACAGTTGGTATGTAGTTATGTAGTTGGTATGTAGTTGGTATAACAGTTGGTATGTAGTTATGTAGTTTGTATGTAGTTATGTAGTTGGTATAACAGTTGGTATGTAGTTATGTAGTTGGTATAACAGTTGGTATTTAGTAATGTAGTTGGTATGTAGTTATGTAGTTGGTATGTAGTTGGTATAACAGTTGGTATGTAGTTATGTAGTTGGTATAACAGTTGGTAGGTAGTTATGTAGTTGGTATAACAGTTTGTATTTAGTTATGTAGTTGGTATAACAGTTGGTATTTAGTTATGTAGTTGGTATAACAGTTGGTATGTAGCTGGTATAACAGTTGTTATGTAGTTATGTAGTTGGTATGTAGTTATGTAGTTGGTATAACAGTTGGTATGTAGTTATGTAGTTGGTATAATAGTTGGTATGTAGTTATGTAGTTGGTATAACAGTTGGTATTTAGTTATGTAGTTGGTATAACAGTTGTATGTAGTTGGTATAACAGTTGGTATGTAGCTGGTATAACAGTTGGTATGTAGTTGGTATTAGAGTTGGTATGTAGTTATGTAGTTAGTATAACAGTTGGTATGTAGTTATACAGCTGGTATAACAGTTGGTAGGTAGTTATGTAGTTTGTATGTAGTTATGTAGTTGGTATGACAGTTGGTATGTAGTTATGTAGTTGGTATAACAGTTGGTATGTAGTTATGTAGTTGGTATGTAGTTATGTAGGTAGTATAACAGTTGGTATGTAGTTATGTAGTTAGTATAACAGTTGGTATGTAGTTATGTAGTTAGTATAACAGTTGGTATGTAGTTATACAGCTGGTATAACAGTTGGTAGGTAGTTATGTAGTTTGTATGTAGTTATGTAGTTGGTATGACAGTTGGTATGTAGTTATGTAGTTGGTATAACAGTTGGTATGTAGTTATGTAGTTGGTATGTAGTTATGTAGGTAGTATAACAGTTGGTATGTAGTTATGTAGTTAGTATAACA
Source organism: Coregonus lavaretus (assembly GCF_964263955.1). Lineage (NCBI taxonomy): Eukaryota > Metazoa > Chordata > Actinopteri > Salmoniformes > Salmonidae > Coregonus > Coregonus lavaretus. The sequence continues at coordinate 13,017 of NW_028164774.1, forward strand.
GTTGGTATGTAGTTATACAGCTGGTATAACAGTTGGTAGGTAGTTATGTAGTTTGTATGTAGTTATGTAGTTGGTATGACAGTTGGTATGTAGTTATGTAGTTGGTATGACAGTTGGTATGTAGTTATGTAGTTGGTATAACAGTTGGTATGTAGTTATGTAGTTGGTATGTAGTTGGTATAACAGTTGGTATGTAGTTATGTAGTTCCTATAATAGTTGGTATGTAGTTATGTAGCTGGTATAACAGTTGGTATGTAGTTATGTAGTTGGTATGACAGTTGGTATGTAGTTATGTAGTTGGTATGACAGTTGGTATGTAGCTGGTATAACAGTTGGTATGTAGTTGGTATAACAGTTGGTATGTAGTTATGTAGTTGGTATAACAGTTGGTATTTAGTTATGTAGCTGGTATAACAGTTGGTATGTAGTTGGTATAACAGTTGGTATTTAGTTATGTAGTTGGTATAACAGTTGGTATTTAGTTATGTGGTTGGTATAAGAGTTGGTATGTAGTTATGTAGCTGGTATAACAGTTGGTATGTTGTTATGTAGTTGGTATAACAGTTGGTATGTAGTTATGTAGTCCCTATAATAGTTGGTATGTAGTTATGTAGCTGGTATAACAGTTGGTATGTAGTTATGTAGTTGGTATGACAGTTGGTATGTAGCTGGTATAACTGTTGGTATGTAGTTGGTATAACAGTTGGTATGTAGTTATGTAGTTGGTATGTAGTTATGTAGTTGGTATAACAGTTGGTATGTAGTTATGTAGTTGGTATAACAGTTGGTATTTAGTTATGTAGTTGGTATAACAGTTGGTATTTAGTTATGTGGTTGGTATAACAGTTGGTATGTAGTTATGTAGCTGGTATAACAGTTGGTATGTAGTTATGTAGTTGGTATAACAGTTGGAATGTAGTTATGTAGCTGGTATAACAGTTGGTATGTAGTTATGTAGTTGGTATAACAGTTGGTATGTAGTTATGTAGTTGGTATGTAGTTATGTAGATGGTATAACAGTTGGTATTTAGTTATGTGGTTGGTATAACAGTTGGTATGTAGTTATGTAGTTGGTATAATAGTTGGTATGTAGTTATGTAGTTGGTATAACAGTTGGTATTTAGTTATGTAGTTGGTATAACAGTTGGTATGTAGTTATGTAGCTGGTATAACAGTTGGTATGTAGTTATGTAGTTGGTATAACAGTTGGTATGTAGTTGGTATAACAGTTGGTATGTAGTTATGTAGTTGGTATAACAGTTGGTATGTAGTTGGTATAACAGTTGGTATGTAGTTATGTAGTTGGTATGTAGTTATGTAGTTGGTATAACAGTTGGTATGTAGTTATGTAGTTCGTATAACAGTTGGTATTTAGTTATGTAGTTGGTATAACAGTTGGTATTTAGTAATGTAGTTGGTATAACAGTTGGTATGTAGTTATGTAGTTGGTATGTAGTTATGTAGCTGGTATAACAGTTGGTATGTAGTTATGTAGTTGGTATGTAGTTATGAAGTTGGTATAACAGTTGGTATGTAGTTATGTAGTTGGTATAACAGTTGGTATTTAGTTATGTAGTTGGTATAACAGTTGGTATTTAGTAATGTAGTTGAAAGGTAGTTATGTAGTTGTTATGTAGTTGTTATGTAGTTGGTATAACAGTTGGTATGTAGTTATGTAGTTCCTATCACAGTTGGTATGTAGTTATGTAGTTGGTATAACAGTTGGTATTTAGTTATGTAGTTGGTATAACAGTTGGTATTTAGTAATGTAGTTGGTATAACAGTTGGTATGTAGTTATCTAGTTGGTATGTAGTTGGTAAAACAGTTGGTATGTAGTTATGTAGTTGGTATAACAGTTGGTATGTAGTTATGTAGTTGGTATGTAGTTGGTATAACAGTTGGTATGTAGTTATGTAGTTGGTATAACAGTTGGTATGTAGTTATGTAGTTGGTATAACAGTTGGTATGTAGTTATGTAGTTGGTATGTAGTTGGTATAACAGTTGGTATGTAGTTATGTAGTTGGTATAACAGTTGGTATGTAGTTATGTATTTGGTATAACAGTTGGTATGTAGTTATGTAGTTGGTATAACAGTTGGTATTTAGTTATGTAGCTGGTATAACAGTTGGTATGTAGTTATGTAGTTGGTATAACAGTTGGTATGTAGTTATGTAGTTGGTATGTAGTTATGTAGATGGTATAACAGTTGGTATTTAGTTATGTGGTTGGTATAACAGTTGGTATGTAGTTATGTAGTTGGTATAATAGTTGGTATGTAGTTATGTAGTTGGTATAACAGTTGGTATTTAGTTATGTAGTTGGTATAACAGTTGGTATGTAGTTATGTAGTTGGTATAACAGTTGGTATGTAGTTATGTAGTTGGTATGTAGTTGGTATAACAGTTGGTATGTAGTTATGTAGTTGGTATAACAGTTGGTATGTAGTTATGTAGTTGGTATAACAGTTGGTATGTAGTTATGTAGTTGGTATAACAGTTGGTATTTAGTTATGTAGTTGGTATAACAGTTGGTATGTAGCTGGTATAACAGTTGGTATGTAGTTATGTTGTTGGTATGTAGTTATGTAGTTGGTATAACAGTTGGTATGTAGTTATGTAGTTGGTATAATAGTTGGTATGTAGTTATGTAGTTGGTATAACAGTTGGTATTTAGTTATGTAGTTGGTATAACAGTTGGTATGTAGTTGGTATAACAGTTGGTATGTAGCTGGTATAACAGTTGGTATGTAGTTATGTAGTTGGTATAACAGTTGGTATGTAGCTGGTATAACAGTTGGTATGTAGTTATGTAGTTGGTATAACAGTTGGTATGTAGTTATGTAGTTGGTATGACAGTTGGTATGTAGTTATGTAGTTGGTATAACAGTTGGTAGGTAGTTATGTAGTTGGTATAACAGTTGGTAGGTAGTTATGTAGTTGGTATAACAGTTGGAATGTACTTATGTAGTTGGTATAACAGTTGGTATTTAGTTATGTAGTTGGTATAACAGTTGGTATTTAGTAATGTAGTTGGTATAACAGTTGGTATTTAGTAATGTAGTTGGTATAACAGTTGGTATGTAGCTGGTATGACAGTTGGTATGTAGCTGGTATAACAGTTGGTATGTAGTTATGTGGTTGGTATGTAGTTATGTAGTTGGTATGACAGTTGGTATGTAGTTATGTAGTTGGTATAACAGTTGGTATGTAGTTGGTATAACAGTTGGTATGTAGTTATGTAGTTAGTATAACAGTTGGTATGTAGTTATGTAGTTGGTATGTAGTTGGTATAACAGTTGGTATGTAGTTATGTAGTTGGTATGTAGTTATGTAGTTGGTATAACAGTTGGTATGTAGTTATGTAGTTGGTATAACAGTTGGTATTTAGTAATGTAGTTGGTATGTAGTTATGTAGTTGGTATGTAGTTGGTATAACAGTTGGTATGTAGTTATGTAGTTGGTATAACAGTTGGTAGGTAGTTATGTAGTTGGTATAACAGTTGGTATTTAGTTATGTAGTTGGTATAACAGTTGGTATTTAGTTATGTAGTTGGTATAACAGTTGGTATGTAGCTGGTATAACAGTTGGTATGTAGTTATGTAGTTGGTATGTAGTTATGTAGTTGGTATAACAGTTGGTATGTAGTTATGTAGTTGGTATAATAGTTGGTATGTAGTTATGTAGTTGGTATAACAGTTGGTATTTAGTTATGTAGTTGGTATAACAGTTGGTATGTAGTTGGTATAACAGTTGGTATGTAGCTGGTATAACAGTTGGTATGTAGTTATGTAGTTGGTATAACAGTTGGTATGTAGTTATGTAGTTAGTATAGCAGTTGGTATGTAGTTATACAGCTGGTATAACAGTTGGTAGGTAGTTATGTAGTTTGTATGTAGTTATGTAGTTGGTATGACAGTTGGTATGTAGTTATGTAGTTGGTATAACAGTTGGTATGTAGTTATGTAGTTGGTATGTAGTTATGTAGTTGGTATAACAGTTGGTATGTAGTTATGTAGTTAGTATAACAGTTGGTATGTAGTTATACAGCTGGTATAACAGTTGGTAGGTAGTTATGTAGTTTGTATGTAGTTATGTAGTTGGTATGACAGTTGGTATGTAGTTATGTAGTTGGTATGACAGTTGGTATGTAGTTATGTAGTTGGTATAACAGTTGGTATGTAGTTATGCAGTTGGTATAACAAATGGTATGTAGTTATGTAGTTGGTATAACATATGATGTGTAGTTATTTAGTTGGTATAACAGTTAATATGTAGTTGGTATGTAGTTATGTAATTGGTATACAGTTGGAATGTAGTTATGTCGTTGATATAAGAGTTGGTATGTACTTCTGTAGTTGGTATGTACAGTGAGGGAAAAAAGTATTTGATCCCCTGCTGATTTTGTACGTTTGCCCACTGACAAAGAAATGATCAGTCTATAATTTTAATGGTAGGTTTATTTGAACAGTGAGAGTGAGAATAACAACAACAAAATCCAGAAAAACGCATGTCAAAAATGTTATAAATTGATTTGCATTTTAATGAGGGAAATAAGTATTGGACCCCTTCTCTATCAGAAAGATTTCTGGCTCCCAGGTTTCTTTTATACAGGTAACGAGCTGAGATTAAGAGCACACTCTTAAAGGGAGTGCTCCTAATCTCAGCTTGTTACCTGTATAAAAGACACCTGTCCACAGAAGCAATCAATCAATCAGATTCCAAACTCTCCACCATGGCCAAGACCAAAGAGCTCTCCAAGGATGTCAGGGACAAGATTATAGACCTACACAAGGCTGGAATGGACTACAAGACCATCGCCAAGCAGCTTGGTGAGAAGGTGACAACAGTTGGTGCAATTATTCGCAAATGGAAGAAACACAAAATAGCTGTCAATCTCCCTCTGCCTGGGGCTCCATGCACGATCTCACCTCGTTGAGTTTCAATGATCATGAATACGGTGAGGAATCAGCCCAGAACTACACGGGAGGATCTTGTCAATGATCTCAAGGCCGCTGGGACCATAGTCACCAAGAAAATAATTGGTAACACACTACGCCGTGAAGGACTGAAATCCTGCAGCGCCCGCAAGGTTCAGAAGAAAGCACTGAAGAAAGCACATATACAGGCCCGTCTGAAGTTTGCCAATGAACACATGAATGATTCAGAGGAGAACTGGGTGAAAGTGTTGGTGTCAGATGAGACCAAAATCGAGCTCTTTGGCATAAACTCAACTCGCCGTGTTTGGAGGAGGAGGATTGCTGCCTATGACCCCTTGAACACCATCCCCACCGTCAAACATGGAGGTGGAAACATTATGCTTTGGGGGTGTTTTTCTGCTAAGGTGACAGGACAACTTCACCGCATCAAAGGGACGATGGACGGGGCCATGTACCTTCAAATCTTGGGTGAGAACCTCCTTCCCTCAGCCAGGGCATTGAAAATGGGTCGTGGATGGGTATTCCAGCATGACAATGACCCAAAACACACGGCCAAGGCAAAAAGGAGTGGCTCAAGAAGAAGCACATTAAGGTCCTGGAGTGGCCTAGCCAGTCTCCATACCTTAATCCCATAGAAAATCTGTGGAGGGAGCTGAAGGTTCGAGTTGCCAAACGTTAGGCTCGAAACCATAATGACTTTGAGAAGATCTGCAAAGAGGAGTGGGACAAAATCCCTCCTGAGATGTGTGTAAACCTGGTGGCCAACTACAAGAAACATCTGACCTCTGTGATTGCCAGCAAGGGTTTTGCCACCAAGTACTAAGTCATGTTTTGCAGAGGGGTCAAATACACTGCTCAAAAAAATAAAGGGAACACTAAAATAACACATCCTAGATCTGAATGAATGAAATAATCTTATTAAATACTTTTTTATTTACATAGTTTAATGTGCTGACAACAAAATCACACAAAAATTATCAATGGAAATCAAATGTATCAACCCATGGAGGTCTGGATTTGGAGTCACCCTCAAAATTAAAGTGGAAAACCACACTACAGGCTGATCCAACTTTGATGTAATGTCCTTAAAACAAGTCAAAATGAGGCTCAGTAGTGTGTGTGGCCTCCACGTGCCTGTATGACCTCCCTACAACGCCTGGGCATGCTCCTGATGAGGTGGCGGATGGTCTCCTGAGGGATCTCCTCCCAGACCTGGACTAAAGCATCCGCCAACTCCTGGACAGTCTGTGGTGCAACGTGGCGTTGGTGGATGGAGCGAGACATGATGTCCCAGATGTGCTCAATTGGATTCAGGCCTGGGGAACGGCCGGGCCAGTCCATAGCATCAATGCCTTCCTCTTGCAGGAACTGCTGACACACTCCAGCCACATGAGGTCTAGCATTGTCTTGCATTAGGAGGAACCCAGGGCCAACCGCACCAGCATATGGTCTCACATGGGGTCTGAGGATCTCATCTCGGTACCTAATGGCAGTCAGGCTATCTCTGGCGAGCACATGGAGGGCTGTGCGGCCCCCCAAAGAAATGCCACCCCACACCATGACTGACCCACCGCCAAACCGGTCATGCTGGAGGATGTTGCAGGCAGCAGAACGTTCTCCACGGCGTCTCCAGACTCTGTCACGTCTGTCACGTGCTCAGTGTGAACCTGCTTTCATCTGTGAAAAGCACAGGGCGCCAGTGGTGAATTTGCCAATCTTGGTGTTCTCTGGCAAATGCCAAACGTCCTGCACGGTGTTGGGCTGTAAGCACAACCCCCACCTGTGGACGTCGGGCCCTCATACCACCCTCATGGAGTCTGTTTCTGACTGTTTGAGCAGACACATGCACATTTGTGGCCTGCTGGAGGTCATTTTGCAGGGCTCTGGCAGTGCTCCTCGTGCTCCTCCTTGCACAAAGGCAGAGGTAACAGTCCTGCTGCTGGGTTGTTGCCCTCCTGCGGCCTCCTCCACGTCTCCTGATGTACTGGCCTGTCTCCTGGTAGCGCCTCCATGCTCTGGACACTACGCTGACAGACACAGCAAACCTTCTTGCCACAGCTCGCATTGATGTGCCATCCTGGATGAACTGCACTACCTGAGCCACTTGTGTGGGTTGTAGACTCCGTCTCATGCTACCACTAGAGTGAAAGCACTGCCAGCATTCAAAAGTGACCAAAACATCACCAAGGAAGCATAGGAACTGAGAAGTGGTCTGTGGTCACCACCTGCAAAACCAGTCCTTTATTGGGGGTGTCTTGCTAATTGCCTACAATTTCCACCTGTTGTCTATTCCATTTGCACAACAGCATGTGAAATGTATTGTCAATCAGTGTTGCTTCCTAAGTGGACAGTTTGATTTCACAGAAGTGTGATTGACTTGGAGTTACATTGTTTTGTTTAAGTGTTCCCTTTATTTTTTTGAGCAGTGTACTTATTTCCCTCATTAAAATGCAAATCAATTTATAACATTTTTTATATGCGTTTTTCTGGATTTTTTTGTTGTTATTCTGTCTCTCACTGTTCAAATAAACCTACCATTAAAATTATAGACTGGTCATGTCTTTGTCAGTGGGAAAACGTACAAAATCAGCAGGGGATCAAATACTTTTTTCCCTCACTGTCTCCTCAGAGTTCGTTTTGCTTGGTGACCTAAACTGGGATATGCTTAACACCCCGGCCATCCTACAATCTAAACTAGATGCCCTCAATCTCATACAAATTATCAAGGAACCGACCAGGTACAATCCTAAATCCGTTAACATGGGCACCCTCATAGATATCATCCTGACTAATTTACCTCTAAATACACCTCCGCTGTCTTCAACCAGGATCTCAGTGATCACTGCCTCATTGCCTGCGTCCGTAATGGGTCCGCGGTCAAACGACCACCCATCATCACTGTCAAACGCTCCCAAAAACACTTCAGCGAGCAGGCCTTTCTAATTGACCTGGCCCGGGTATCCTGGATGGTTATTGACCTCATTCCGTCAGTAGAGGATGCCTGGTTGTTCTTTAAAAGTGCTTTCCTCTCCATCTTAAATAAGCATACTCCATTCAAAAAGTTTAGAACTAAGAACAGATATAGCCCCTGGTTCACCCCAGACTTGACTGCCCTTGACCAGCACAAAAACATCCTGTGGCGTATGGCATTAGCATCGAACAGCTCCCGCGATATGCAACTTTTCAGGGAAGTCAGGAACCAATATACACAATCAGTTAGGAAAGCAAAGGCTTTTTCAAACAGAAATGTGCATCCTGTAGCACTAACTCCAAAACGTTTTAGGACACTGTAAAGTCTATGGAGAAAAAGAGCACCTCCTCCCAGCTGCCCACTGCACTGAGGCTAGGAAACACTGTCACTACTGATAAATCTACGATAATCGAAAATTTCAACAAGCATTTTGCTACGGCTGGCCATGCTTTCCACCTGGCTACCACTACCCCGGCCACCAGCTCTGCACCCTCCGCTGCAACTTGCCCATGCCCCCCCCGCTTCTCCTTCACACAAATCCAGACAGCTGATGTTCTAAAAGAGCTGCAAAATCTGGACCCCTACAAATCATCTAGGCTAGACAATCTGGACCCTTTCTTTCTAAAACTAGCCGCCGAAATTGTCGCAACCCCTATTACTAGCCTGTTCAACCTCTCTTTCGTAATGTCTGAGATCCCCAGAGATTGGAAAGCTGCCGCGGTCATCCCCCTCTTCAAAGGGGGTGACACTCTAGATTCAAACTGTTACAGACCTATATCCATCCTGCTCTGTCTTTCGAAAGTATTTGAAAGCCAAATTAACAAACATCATCACCGACCATTTCGAATCCCACCGTACCTTCTCCGCTATGCAATCTGGTTTCCGAACTGGTCATGGGTGTACCTCAGCCACGCTCAAGGTCCTAAACGATATAATAACCGCGATCGATAAAAGACAGTACTGTGCAGCCGTCTTCATTGACCTGGCCAAGGCTTTCGACTCTGTCAACCACCACATTCTTATTGGCAGACTAAATAGCCTTGGTTTCTCAAATGACTGCCTCGCCTGGTTCACCAACTACTTCTCAGATATAGTTCAATGTGTCAAATCGGAGGGCCTGTTGTCTGGACCTCTGGCAGTCTCCATGGGGGTGCCACAGGGTTCAATTCTCGAGCCGACTCTATTCTCTGTGTATATCAATGATGTCGCTCTTGCTGCTGGTGACTCTCAGATCCACCTCTACGCAGACGGCATCATTTTGTATACATCTGGCCCTTCATTGGACACTGTGTTAACAAACCTCCAAACGAGCTTCAATGCCATACAACACTCCTTCCATGGCCTCCAACTGGTCTTAAACGCTAGTAAAACTAAATGCATACTCTTCAATCGAACGCTGCTTGCACCCACCTTCCCGACTAGAATCACTACTCTCATCGGCTCTGACTTAGAATATGTGGACAAGTACAAATACCTAGGGGTCTGGTTAGACTGTAAACTCTCCTTCCAGACTCACATTAAGCATCTCCAATCCAAAGTTGCATCTAGAATCGGCTTCCTATTTCGCAACAAAGCCTCCTTCACTCATGCTGCTAAACATGCCCTCGTAAAACTGACTATCCTACCGATTCTTGACTTTGGAGATGTAATTTGCAACATAGCTTCCAACACTCTAGTCAGCTAATTGGATGTAGTCTATCACAGTGCCATCCGTTTTGTCACCAAAGCCCCATATACTACCCACTATTGTGACCTGTACCCTCTCGTTGGCTGGTCCTCACTACATATTTGTCGCCAAACCCACTGGCTCCAGGTCATCTATAAATCCCTTCTTGGCAAATCCCTGCTTTATCTTAGCTCATTGGTCACCATAGCAACACCCACCCGTAGTATGCGTTCCAGCAGGTATATCTCACTGGTCAGCCCCAAAGCCAACACCTCCTTTGGTCGCCATTCCTTCCAGTTCTCTGCTGCAAATGACTGGAACGAACTGCAAAAATCTCTGAAGCTGGAGACACTTATCTCCCTCACTAACTTTAAGCATCAGTTGTCAGAGCAGCTTACCGATCACTGCACCTGTACACAGCCCATCTGTAATTAGCCCACCCAACTACCTCATCCCCATATTGTTATTTATTTTGCTCATTTGCACCCCAGTATCTCTATTTGCACATCATCTTCTGCACATCTATCACTCCAGGGTTAATACTAAATTATAATTGTAATTATTTTGCACTAAGGCCTATTAATTGCCTTACCTCCATAACTTGCTACATTTGCACACACTGTATATATATATTCTATTGTGTTATTGACTGTACGTGTTGTTTATTCCATATGTAACTCTGTGTTGTTGTTTTTAATCGCACTGCTTTGCTTTATCTTGGCCAGGACGCAGTTGTAAATGAGAATTTGTCCTCAACTGGCTTACCTGGTTAAATAAAGGTAAAAAAAAAAAAAAAAAAAAAAGGGTTAGTCTATAGGGTTAGTCTATATGTGAAACAGTATATGGTTAGTCTATATGTTTCACATTATAGAGTTAGTCTATAGGGTTAGTCTATATGTTAAACAGTATATGGTTAGTCTATATGTGTTACGAACCCCGTGGCTTTAAACGTCTAGGGTGGATGGACATGAGACCCATAACATAATTCATGCAAATTAGAAGCGTGACATGGAACAGTGAGAACAAAAACTAAACGACAACCATAAACTACCGTCAAACATAAAAGGTTTATTGTTGAACACACGGTAAAGGTTTGGGAAAAAGGGCTGAGCAGGACCCAAGAAATGAAACAATAGTGTAAAAAAAACCTAAACTGATCTTGCCTGCCTCAAGAACCGCTAGGCTACTGCTAATCATACAAAAAATACAGTGGGTGGTCCGCTCAGGTCTAACTAGTGTTTTTAGACAGTTTTCTTCCTACGGGTAATGTACGCCCAAGGGCAACTAGCTTAAATTCCCCTTTTCCCAGAAACACACAAAGTTACCAAACAGAGTAACCAGCAACTTAGTGAGTAAACAAAACACAGGACACCACAGTATCCATACTCACATACGGAAATAGTCTCTCACAACAAACACAACTGACCGGCTTTTAAACAATGGGATGTGTGATTGAAAAACCAGAAACAGGTGGTGCAATGCAGAGGAATGTTCACTGATTGGTCCACCTTAGCAATCAGCAGACACCCCAACGACCACCAATCAGGAACATACAGGACACCTGTGATTAGGGCAGAAGGAGAGGAAAAACACAAAAAGACACAGGATACCTGTATCCGTAACAATATGTTTCACATTATAGGGTTAGTCTATAGTGTTCGTCTATATGTGTCACGGATGCCGCTGAGGCTGCTCCTCTTCCTTGCTCGGGCAGGCTTCGGCGTTCGTCGTCCCCGGAGTACTAGCTACTACCGTTTGATGTTTTCGATGTTTGTTTTGTCATGTCTAGTTAGTGCACCTGTTTCGTATTCTGTATTGATTATGTCACCTATAAGTTCCCCTATGTTATGTTTGTATTTTGTGTGTTATTGTCCGCTTGTCATGGATGTATAGGTTCGGTACCTTGGCACTTCGTGTTGGTTTTACGCACTTGCGTATTTGTTTCGCCTCTAGTGTATTTTGAGGCCGTTTATTTTGTGTGTACCTTTCAAGGTTATAGTAAAGTCGTTTTGACTTATTCCTCTGTGTCCTGCGTTTGACTCCACCACCGCATCCACATCAGCATTCGTGACAGAATAACACACCTACTATGGAGTCAGCAGGAGCAGCGGCGGTGACCGAGTCACTGGAGGATCGGGTCAGCAGCCAGGACGCCATGATCCAGCGACTCGGCTCCGCCATGCAAGGCGTTATGGACACTCTGCGCCGATGGGAAAGAGAAGGCCTGCCCACACCTCCTCCTACCTTACCACCACCATCGGTCAGCCCCATCATACCAGCTCCGGAGTCCAGTGGGATTCGGCTCTTGCTCCCGAGGGCATATGATGGCACCGCAGCCGGGTCTCAGGGGTTCCTCCTTCAGGTGGAACTCTACCTGGCAACCATACACCCGGCGCCCTCGGGATACGAGAGCGTTTCCGCCCTCATCTCCTGTCTCTCCGGCAAGGCCTTGGAGTGGGCCAATGCCGAATGGAGGGGAATAGACGCCGCCACAATCAGCTACAGAGCGTCTGTTCCACCTCCGACAGGGGAAGAGGAGCGCACAGGAGTTCGCCCTGGACTTCCGGACTCCAGCGGCGGATGCGGGGTGGAATGAGAGGGCCCTCATCGACCACTATCGGTGCAGCCTGCGAGAGGACGTTCGACGAGAGTTGGCCTGCAGGGACACCAATCTAACCTTCGACCAGTTGGTGGACATGTCAATCCGTTTGGATACCCTGCTGGCTACCCGCGGACATCCGGAGTTGGGGCCGTCCATTCCATCTCCCAGCACCTCCGAGCCGAGCCCTATGAAGCTCGGGGGTGCTGGCGCTAGAGAGAAGAGGAGAGAGATCCGGAGGGAGGTCGTCCCCTGCACCAACTGTGGCCGTAGAGGACACACTGCGGTTCGGTGCTGGGGAGGGCCTCCAGGGGATCGAGGCAACAGGGCACGCACTGGGGAGTCATTCCAGGTGAGTAGGCGCCCAACTCACCCAGAGCTCACTGTTGTTAATCTGTGTATACCTGTAGTATTCCCCCATGTTGCATCTCATTCCCAGCATGAGGCGCTAGTCGATTCAGGCGCAGCTGGGAATTTTATTGATCGTAATTTTTGTGTTAAGTTAGGGATTCCCCTCCGACCCGTAGATGTGTCTTTCCCTATTCATGCCCTAGATAGCCGTCCGTTGGGATCTGGTTTGATTAGGGAGGTCACAGCACCACTAAAGATGAAGGCGCAGGGGGGTCATGAAGAGATCATTCAGTTATATCTGATCGACTCTCCTGCGTATCCCGTGGTGTTGGGGCTTCCTTGGTTAATCACACATGACCCCACCATTTCGTGGCAACAGAGGGCTCTCAAGGAGTGGTCTGACCAGTGTGTTGGGCGATGTCTAGGTGTTTCCGTAGGGGCGACCACGGTGGAAAGTCCGAACCAATTGTCTACATTGCACATTCCTCCTGAGTATGAGGATTTGGCACTCGTGTTCAGCAAGACTAGGGCGACGCGATTGCCACCTCATAGACAGGGGGATTGTGCGATAGACCTCCAGGCAGGCGCTGCGCTTCCACGTAGTCATGTGTATCCTCTGTCTCAAGAGGAGAAGGTGGCTATGGAGACGTACATAGCCGAGTCTCTGAGACAGGGATACATACGGCCCTCCACTTCCCCTGCATCCTCGAGTTTATTTTTTGTGAAGAAGAAGGATGGAGGGTTGCGCCCGTGTATTGATTACCGTAGTCTCAATCAGATCACTGTGAAATACAGTTATCCACTCCCTCTGATTGCGAGTATGACGGAATCATTACACGGAGCGCGTTTCTTCACAAAACTGGATCTCAGGAGCGCCTACAACTTGGTGCGCATTAGGGAGGGAGATGAATGGAAGACAGCATTTAGTACCACCTCGGGTCACTGTGAGTATCTCGTCATGCCATACGGGTTAATGAATGCTCCTTCAGTCTTCCAATCCTTTGTGGACGAGATCTTCCGGGATTTGCATGGGCAGGGTGTAGTAGTGTATATTGACGACATACTAGTTTACTCTTCTACACGAGCCGAGCATGTAGCCCTGGTGCGTCGAGTGTTGGGTAGGCTGTTGGAGCATGACTTGTATGTCAAGGCAGAGAAATGTCTGTTTTTCCAGGAGTCCATCTCCTTCCTGGGCCATCGATTGTCCGCGTCAGGGGTGGAGATGGAGATTGACCGCGTTTCAGCCATGCGTAATTGGCAGACTCCAACCACGGTTAAGGAAGTGCAGCGGTTTTTGGGTTTTGCCAATTACTACCGGAGGTTTATCCGGGGTTTTGGACAGGTAGCAGCTCCCATCACCTCCCTGCTGAAGGGGGGCCCGGTGCGTTTACAGTGGTCAGCTGAGGCGGACAGGGCGTTTGGTAAACTGAAGGACCTGTTCACCTCTGCTCCGGTGCTGGCGCATCCGGATCCCACTTTAGCGTTCCAGGTGGAGGTGGACGCGTCAGAGGCCGGTATTGGGGCTGTACTGTGTCAACGCTCAGGCACGCCCCCTAAACTCCGGCCCTGCGCTTTTTACTCTAAGAAGCTCAGCACGGCGGAGCGTAATTATGACGTGGGGGACAGGGAGCTGCTAGCCGTGGTTCAAGCCCTAAAGGTGTGGAGGCATTGGTTTGAGGGGGCTCAACACCCTTTTCTCATTCTGACTGACCATCGTAACCTGGAGTACATCCGGGCAGCTAGGAGACTGAACCCTCGTCAGGCTAGGTGGACCATGTTTCTGGCCCGGTTTGTGTTTAAGATCACTTACATCCCAGGGTCCCAGAATGGTAAGGCAGACGCCCTGTCCCGGTGATATGACACAGAGGAGAGGTCCATTGAGCCCACTCTCATACTGCCGGAGTCTTGTCTGGTGGCGCCGGTGGTGTGGGAGGTCGATACGGAAATCGAGCGGGCGTTACGCACCGACCCTACTCCTCCAGAGTGTCCAGTGGGGCGGACCTACGTTCCGCTCGAGATTCGGGATGGTCTCATATATTGGGCTCATAAGTCACCCTCCTCTGGACATCCTGGTATTGGCCGGACAGTGCACTGTCTTAGCGAAAAGTACTGGTGGCCAACATTGGCTAAGGACGTGAGGGTTTATGTCTCCTCCTGCTCGGTGTGCGCTCAGTGTAAGGCGCCTAGACACCTGCCCAGGGGGAAGTTACAACCCCTTCCCGTTCCACAACGGCCGTGGTCTCACCTCTCGGTAGACTTTGTCACGGACCGTCCCCCCTCCCAGGGGAATACCACCATTCTGGTCGTTGTGGATCGGTTCTCTAAAGCCTGTCGTCTCATCCCAATGCCGGGTCTCCCTACTGCCCTACAGACTGCTGAGGCTTTGTTTACCCACGTCTTCCGGCACTACAGGGTACCCGAGGATATAGTGTCTGATCGGGGTCCCCAATTCACCTCTAGAGTCTGGAGGGCATTCATGGAACGCTTGGGGGTCTCGGTTAGCCTTACCTCAGGTTTCCACCCTGAGAGTAATGGGCAGGTGGAGAGAGTGAACCAGGATGTGGGTAGGTTTCTGAGATCATATTGCCAGGACCGGCAGGAGGAGTGGTCGGGGTATATCCCCTGGGCGGAGATTGCCCAGAATTCTCTTCGCCATTCCTCTACTAATCTGACCCCTTTCCAGTGTGTGTTGGGGTATCAGCCGGTTCTGGCACCATGGCATCGGAGCCAGAATGAGGCTCCTGTGGTGGATGAGTGGTTTCGGCGCTCGGAGGAGACATGGAACGCTGCGCATGTACATCTGCAGCGGGCTATCCGTAGGCAGAGGGCGAGCGCCGATCTCCACCGCAGTGAGGGTCCAGTGTACACACCTGGAGATCGAGTCTGGCTCTCGACTCGAAACCTGCCCCTTCGCCTGCCCTGCCGGAAGCTGGGTCGGCAGTTTGTGGGGCCATTTAAAGTCCTGAGGAGATTGAACGAGGTATGTTACAGGTTACAACTGCCTAATGATTATCACATTAACCCCTCGTTCCATGTGTCTCTCCTCAGGCCGGTGGTAGCTGGTCCACTCCAGGACAATGAGATACGGGAGACTCCTCCGCCCCCACTGGACATCGAGGGGGCTCCGGCGTACTCAGTCCGGTCCATTGTGGATTCGAGACGTCGGATGGGGGGTCTGCAGTATCTCGTGGAGTGGGAGGGGTACGGTCCGGAGGAACGGTGCTGGGTGCCTAGGAGGGACATTTTAGATCCCTCCCTCCTGACGGAGTCCCACCGGAGTCATCCCACGCATCCCCTGCTCCGCGTCCTCCTGGCCGTCCCCGAGGCCGGGGTCGGCGCACGGCTGGAGCCGCGCGTCAAGAGGGGGGTACTGTCACGGATGCCGCCGAAGCTGCTCCTCCTCCTTGCTCGGGCAGGCTTCGGCGTTCGTCGTCCCCGGAGTACTAGCTACTACCGTTTGATGTTTTCGATGTTTGTTTTGTCATGTCTAGTTAGTGCACCTGTTTCGTATTCTGTATTGATTATGTCACCTATAAGTTCCCCTATGTTATGTTTGTATTTTGTGTGTTATTGTCCGCTTGTCATGGATGTATAAGTTCGGTACCTTGGCACTTTGTGTTGGTTTTACGCACTTGCGTATTTGTTTCGCCTCTAGTGTATTTTGAGGCCGTTTATTTTGTGTGTACCTTTCGAGGTTATAGTAAAGTCGTTTTGACTTATTCCTCTGTGTCCTGCGTTTGACTCCACCACCGCATCCACATCAGCATTCGTGACAATATGTGAAACAGTATAGGGTTAGTCTATATGTTTCACATTATAGAGTTAGTCTATAGGGTTAGTCTATATGTGAAACAGTATAGGGTTAGTCTATATGGTTAGTCTATAGGGTTAGTCTATATGTTTAACAGTATAGAGTTAGTCTATAGGGTTAGTCTATATGTGAAACAGTATAGGGTTAGTCTATATGGTTAGTCTATAGGGTTAGTCTATATGTTTAACAGTATAGAGTTAGTCTATATGGTTAGTCTATAGGGTTAGTCTATATGTTTAACAGTATAGAGTTAGTCTATATGTTTAACAGTATATTGTTAGTCTATATTGTTAGTCTATATGTTTCACATTATATTGTTAGTCTATAGGGTTAGTCTATATGTTTAACAGTATAGAGTTAGTCTATAGGGTTAGTCTATATGTGAAACAGTATATGGTTAGTCTACCTGTTTAAATGTATATTGTTAGTATGTAGTTTTAGTCTATATATTTTTTATAGTAAAGGTTTAGTCTATATGGTCAGTGTATATATTTAACAGTATATAGTTGTTAAATTTTTTTTAACAATCTAGGGTTAGTCTATAGGGTTAGTCTATATGTTTAACAGTATAGGGTTAGTCTATATGGTTAGTCTATATGTTTAACAGTATATGGTTAGTCTATATGGTTAGTCTATATGTTTAACAGTATAGGGTTAGTCTATATGGTTAGTCTATATGTGAAACATTATAGGGTTAGTCTATATGGTTAGTCTATTTGTTTAACAGTATAGGGTTAGTCTATATGGTTAGTCTATATGTTTAACAGTATAGGGTTAGTCTATATGGTTAGTCTATATGTGAAACATTATAGGGTTAGTCTATATGGTTAGTCTATATGTTTAACAGTATATGGTTAGTCTATATGTTTAACAGTATAGGGTTAGTCTATATGTTTAACAGTATAGTTGCCATATCAAGCAGTGATGCAACCGGTCAGGATGCTCTCAATGGTTCAGATGTAGAACGTTTTGAGGATCTGAGGACCCATGACAAATCTTTTTAGTCTCCTGAGGGGGAATAGGCGTTGTCGTGCCGTCTTCATGACTGTCTTGGTGTGTTTTGACCATGATAGTTTGTTAGTGATGTGGACACCAAGGAACTTGAAGCTCTCAACCTGCTCCACTACAGCCCCGTTGATGAGAATGGGGGCGTGTTCGGCCCTCCTTATCCTGTAGATCAACTCCTTTGTCTTGCTCAAGTTGAGGGAGAGGTTGTTGTCCTGCCAGGTCTCTGACATTTACATAAGTATTCAGACCCTTTACTCAGTACTTTATTGAAGCACCTTTGGCAGCGATTACAGCCTCGAGTCTTCTTGGGTATGACGCTACAAACTTGGCACACCTGTATTTGGGGAGTTTCTCCCATTCTTCTCTGCAGATCCTCTCAAGCTCTGTCAGGTTGGATGGGGAGTGTCGCTGCAAAGCTTTATTCAGGTCTCTCCAGAGACGTTCGATCTGGTTCAAGTCCGGGCTCTGGCTGGGCCACTCAAGGACATTCAGAGACTTGTCCCGATGCCACTCCTGCGTTGTCTTGGCTGTGTACTTAGGGTCATTGTCCTGTTGGAAGGTAAACCTTCGCCCCAGTCTGAGGTCCTGAGCAGGTTTTCATCAAGGATCTCTCTGTACTTTGCTCCTTTCATCTTTCCCTTGATCCTGACTAGTCTCCCAGTCCCTGCCGCTGAAAAACATCCCCACAGCATAATGCTGCCACCACCATACTTCACCGTAGGGATGGTGTCAGGTTTCCTCCAGACGTGACGCTTGGGATTCAGGCCAAAGAGTTCAAGCTTGTTTTCATCATACCAGAAAATCTTGTTTCTCATGGTCTGAGAGTCTTTAGGTGCCTTTTGGCAAACTCCAATCAGGATGTCATGTGCCTTTTCCTGAGGAGTGGCTTCCGTCTGGCCACTCTACCATAAAGGCCTCATTGGTGGAGTGCTGCAGAGATGGTTGTCCTTCTGGAAGGTTCTTCCATCTCCACAGAGGAACTCTGGTGCTCTGTCAGAGTGACCATTGGGTTTGTATTTATATTTGTATTTATTATGGATCCCCAGCAGCTACTCTTCAAATCACCCACTAGTGCTATCTGCAGACTTAGGGTTAGTTAGTTAGCTACTCTTCAAATCACCCACTAGTGCTATCTGCAGACTTAGGGTTAGTTAGTTAGCTACTCTTCAAATCACCCACTAGTGCTATCTGCAGACTTAGCTCCACGTAATTGTTGAAATTCTTCAGCCATTCCTGGACCTGTAACCAAAAACAAGCTACATGTGGACAGTATATAAACAAATGATCTAATGAGTCTGTCTCTTCGCAGCAAAATCTGCAGAGCTGGGATGGTTGTATCCCCCATATATATGTAACATTCTATTGGTTGCAAGAATTTTGTATAATAATTTAAATTGAAAAATTATAAGTTTTGAGTCCGGCGTCATTTACTTGCCTCTTCCATTTTTTGCGGTAATGCTGCAATTAGTTGGTTGTAATTTTGAGTAGAGCAGACATTTCCATATATTTTTGTTAGCTGCATGTGTGTATATGACAATTATTTGATGGTCCGACTGCATTATGTCCCCTATCAACACTTTTTAAACTTTTGGTGCCAACGAGAATGACATAAGAAAGTAGTCAAGATGACCAGCTTGATTAAGCCTCCGCCATGTATATCTCACTAGGTCAGGATATATCCATGATGAGTCTCCGCCATGTATATCTCACTAGGTCAGGATATATCCATGATGAGTCTCCTCCATGTATATCTCACTAGGTCAGGATATTTAAGCCTCCATATATCCACTAGTTCCAATATATCCATGATGAGTCTCCTCCATGTATATCTCACTAGGTCAGGATATTTAAGCCTCCATATATCTACTAGTTCCAATATATCCATGATGAGTCTCCTCCATGTATATGTCACTAGGTCAGGATATTTAAGCCTCCATATAATCCACTAGGTCCAATATATCCATGACATTCGTGATTTCATTAAGTGCAGGAGGGTGATAGTTTGTAGTGTGATTTCCTTTAAGGTCCATTGGGGTATTTAAAACCATATTATAATCTCCCACCATAATGTTAGAGTCTTATATTGCTTGTAGGTTTGATTAAGTATTATATATATTTTCAAAGAAGCGTGAATCATCATTATTTGGACCGTATAGATTAATGAGCCATAGCTGTTTATGGTCCAATAACATATTTAAAATAATCCATCTACCTTGCGGATCTGTTTGGACAATTTGCAAATTCTGATCAAAATTATTGTTAATTAATATCGTCACCCCTTTTGAGTTTCTTTGCCCATGGGAGAAGTATATTTCGCCCCCCCCCCCAAGACCTTTTTCCACACAACTTCATCTAAAATTGTTGAATGAGTTTCCTGTAAACAATAGATATTATATTCCTTCTCTTTTAGACAGCTAAATACTGATTGTCTTTTCTAATTATCTGCTAAGCCATTACAATTATAACTGGCTATACTTATTTCATCATAATGAGATACAAGTTTCTATTTATCATAATATATGTTTATAAACTTACCATTAAAAAGTACCATAGTGATTGAGTGTCCATATAGCTGTACCATGATATTTGCATTGCTACTAAGTAAAACTTAGAAAAGAGCACACAGTGCCACCCACAAAACAGAAGCAGATCAACAGCCAAAAGCATTTCCATCGCCCTCACCTCGATTGTAATATATATAGTTATTTTAAAAAATCTATAAAAATATCTTGCATATCTTAATTTCCACAATTAACAAAGAATATGCGTAATAATACAGGCAGTTCATGCGAAGGATTGTTACCTATAACCAGGATTGCCATTACAAAGATTACATTTTTGGCAAGCAATTATTATTTTGGCAAACAATTATTGTGATTCATCCTATTTTGTCCCTAACATCATGACCACATAGCAACAGATGTGGGATACATACACACACACACTCATACACACTCCCCACCTTTCCCCCACAATCAACCACAAGCTCAGATGCTCAACTGTTGTTCCATCCCCAAGCCCAACTCAAGAAAGGACTTGATGTGTGAATGCATATACAGTTGCAGCTGTTTGAGAAGGCATGCAAAATGTAGCAAAAATTTGCAAAAATTGGGAGATTTGATTAACCAATGTCAAGTCCTAGCTGATGGAGATCAGATACATCCCCCTACCCTGAAACACACACATTCTGGTCCCCCTTTGTGACCATTTTCCCAAGCATCTCTGTGCGGTCAGACCTTTTGATTATTTTGTGCCACCAGGGCCACAATAATTTGCCCCCTCTCTGATTGTCCGAGTGTGACCCCCTCCCAATGGGATACTGCAGCTAGTGTTGCCAGCACTACCCCTACCTGGGTGGGGGCACCCCGCCGGAATCCCCACCGGCTAGGTACAAGGTCGTCAAGGTTCTCATTAGCAGCTTTGAGAATTTCCTTGTATATTATGCTCTCCCATCAGGGGGCTCTGGCTTTGTAGGACCAACCCTGCCAGGCAGGCTCAGACTCCTGAGGGGGCGGTGCTGCTCTAGTGGGTCTCTGACCGCGTGTATCTTTCTGTTTTGGCTGTGTATAGGTTACTTACAGTAGGCCCATTATTAGCTAATTATCCTTTATTCTAATGCGGTCTTAAAATACTATAAATAGAAAGTCTAATGTAAATTATTTGACAACATTCGCTATCTTGAATGTTATAGTGTAGTTGTAGTTTATTTCATTATTAATTGTTGTGTTTGATTGTTTTCCTATATAGTTTGTAATTATAATCCCTACCATGGATAGTATTGGGTGTTCCATTATTCCACTCCTCTATAGGAACTTTGTAATATTTAGAATAACCATGGAGTAGTCTTGGTGTCTCTGAACAGTTGGTTATCAATGTACAGTTTATCGACTACAAGAGCTACACATTTCCCTTTTAATCTATTCTCCTTGAAGAGTGGGAACAGAACTTTGCACCGTTCTGTAATTTTTCATGCCAGCGAGTCTTTTTCCCAGGCTTTTAACCATTCTTTTATCTTCGAAGAATGCAAATTTGGCAACAATTGGGTGCTCATATCTGTCCTCTCTGTCCGAAACGGTGTACACATTCAAGTTGGATTTTGTTGACAGGCTTCTCTCAGAAACATGTTCTCTTTTTAAGTTCCTTAACGCCCGTTTCCATAGTGACTGTCCCTTTAGCTTGTTTGTTTCTTTCTCCATTGTGGCAGCTTTTTCGCCTCTCATCTCGAGGCCTTCAACTCCTCTATATCTTTACTGACTCATTTAAGCCCAGTTTGTTATTTATCGACTTTAACAAATCCACCCTTACCATTCCCGGTGGTGAAAAGCATTAATCTTCGGCGATCGCCGTCCCCGGAGTACTAGCTGCCACCGCTCTATGTTTCGTCATTCGATTGCTTTTGTCTGTCTGTATCACCTGTGTCCATTTGTGTGTTGATTGCGTGTCTTATAAGTTCCTTGTTTTGTTCTAGTATGATTGTGTGTTGTTAATTACTGCCACAGTGTCGGAGCTACGTCTTTGCTCCCTGTTTGTTTTGTGTTTTAGTGTTTACGCGTGTGCGTAATTCTCCCTCGCCTCTTTGTGTTTTTGAGGTCGGAGGTTTTCCTATTATACTTTGGACTATTAAATACTGTTGGACTTAACCTCAGTGTCCGGCGCCTGACTCCTCCACCACATCCACATCGGTTTAGTGACAGAACAACACACCACCATGGAGTCAGCAGGAACAGCGGCGGCACCCGAATCCCTGGAGGACCGGATCAACTACCAGGACACCATGATCCGGCAACTCGGGGCCGCCATGGAAGAGGTGTCCAACACTCTGCGCCGATTGGTGAATCGAGAGGTGCCCACGCACTCTTACAACATCCCATCACCAACGGCCAGTCCTCCTCTCTCAGCACCGGAACCCAGTGGCATTCGGCTCTCGCTCCCGAGGGCATATGACGGTTCTGCAGCCGGGTGTCAGGGATTCCTCCTGCAGGTGGAACTTTACCTTGCCACCATACACCCGGCGCCCTCGGGATACGAGAGCGTCTCCGCCCTCATCTCCTGTCTATCCGGCAAGGCGTTGGAGTGGGCCAACGCCGAATGGAGGGGAATAGACGCCGCAACCATCACCTACGCGGAGTTCTCCCGCCGCTTCAGGGCTGTCTTCGATCATCCACCTGAGGGGAAAGCGGCGGGAGAGCGTCTATTCCACCTCCGACAGGGGAAGAGGAGCGCACAGGAATTCGCACTGGAGTTCCGGACACTAGCGGCGGATGCGGGGTGGAATGAGAGGGCCCTCATCGACCACTACCGGTGTAGCCTACGAGAGGACGTTCGTCGTGAGCTGGCCTGCAGGGACACCAACCTGTCGTTCGACCAGTTGGTGGACATTTCCATCCGTCTAGACACCCTGCTGGCTACCCGCGGACGTCCCGAGTGGGGTTCGTCCATTCCACCCTCCAGCACCTCCGAGCCGATTCCCATGGAGCTCGGGGGTGCTGGCGCTAGAGAGAGGAGGAGAGGGAACCCGAGGGGGGCCATCCCCTGCACCACCTGTGGTCGTGGAGGACACACCGCGGCCAGGTGCTGGGGAGGGTCTCCTGGGAGAGGTGACAACAGGCCACGCACTGGGGAGTCATTTCAGGTGAGTAGGCGCCCCACTTACCCAGAGCTTTCTGTTGGTCACATGAGTATTCCTGTGAGATTTCCACAGGTGGCACCTCATTCCCAGCATAAGGCGCTAGTAGATTCAGGCGCAGCTGGGAACTTTATTGATCGGGCATTTTGTTGTAGGTTAGGAATTCCCCTTCGGCCGGTAGAAGCTCCATTTCCTGTCCACGCATTAGACAGCCGGCCATTGGGGTCGGGCCTGATCAGGGAGGTCACAGCACCACTGACGATGACGACGCAGGGGGGTCATGAGGAGATCATTCAGTTTTATCTGATTGACTCTCCTGCGTACCCCGTGGTGTTGGGCCTTCCCTGGTTAAGCACCCATGATCCTACCATAGCGTGGCAACAGAGGGCTCTTATGGAGTGGTCTGCCCAGTGTGTAGGGAGATGTCTAGGTGTTTCCGTAGGGGCGACCTCGGTAGAGAGTCCGAACCAAGTGCCCGCACTGCGCATTCCCCCTGAGTATGAGGATTTAGCACTCGTGTTTAGCAAATCGAGGGCAACATGGCTACCTCCTCATAGACAAGGGGACTGTGCGATAAATCTCCAGACAGGAGCAGCTCTTCCCCGGAGTCGTGTGTATCCCCTGTCTCAAGAGGAAACAGCGGCTATGGAGACTTACATAGCCGAGTCCTTGGCACAGGGATACATACGGTCCTCCACTTCCCCGGTCTCCTCAAGTTTCTTCTTTGTGAAGAAGAAGGACGGGGGATTGCGTCCGTGTATTGATTACCGTAGTCTCAATCAGATCACAGTTAAATACAGTTACCCACTTCCACTGATTGCGACGATGACGGAGTCATTACGCGGAGCGCGGTTCTTCACAAAGTTGGATCTCAGGAGCGCGTACAATCTGGTGCGCATTAGGGAGGGGGATGAATGGAAAACAGCATTTAGCACCACCTCGGGTCATTACGAGTATCTCGTCATGCCATACGGGTTAATGAATGCTCCTTCAGTCTTCCAATCCTTTGTTGACGAGATTTTCCGGGACATGCATGGGCAGGGTGTAGTAGTTTACATCGACGACATCCTAGTGTATTCTTCTACACGAGCCGAGCATGTAGCCCAGGTGCGCCGAGTGTTGAGAAGACTGTTGGAGCATGACTTGTATGTCAAGGCAGAGAAATGCCTGTTCTTCCAGGAGTCCGTCTCCTTTTTGGGTTATCGGTTGTCCGCGTCTGGCGTGGAGATTGAGGTAGACCGGGTATCGGCCGTGCGTAATTGGCAAACTCCAACCACTGTAAAAGAGGTGCAGCAGTTCTTGGGTTTTGCTAATTACTACCGGAGGTTTATTCGGGGTTTTGGACAGGTTGCAGCTCCCATTACGTCCCTGCTAAAGGGGGGTCCGGTTCGTTTGCAGTGGTCGGCTGAGGCGGACAGGGCATTTGTCAAACTAAAGAACCTGTTCACCTCGGCTCCTGTGCTGGCGCATCCGGATCCCTCTTTACCATTCCAAGTAGAGGTAGACGCGTCCGAGACCGGTATTGGGGCAGTTCTGTCACAACGGTCCGGCACGCCACCTAAACTCCGCCCCTGTGCGTTCTACTCCAAGAAGCTCAGCTCGGCGGAGCGTAACTATGATGTTGGGGACAGGGAGCTGTTAGCCGTAGTCCAGGCCCTAAAGGTGTGGAGGCATTGGCTTGAGGGGGCTCAACACCCTTTCCTCATTCTGACTGATCACCGTAACCTGGAGTACATCCGGGCAGCTAGGAGATTGAACCCTCGTCAGGCTAGGTGGAACATGTTCCTAACCCGGTTCGTTTTTAAGATCACATACATCCCTGGGTCCCAGAATGGTAAGGCAGACGCCCTGTCCCGGCGGTATGACACAGAGGAGAGGTCCAACGAGCCTACTTCCATATTGCCGGAGTCTTGTTTGGTGGCTCCGGTGGTATGGGAGGTCGATGCGGAAATCGAGCGGGCACTGCGTACCGACCCTACTCCCCCCGAGTGTCCTGTGGGGCGGACGTACGTTCCGCTCGAGATTCGTGATCGACTGATTTATTGGGCTCATACATCACCCTCCTCTGGACATCCAGGTATTGGCCGGACCGTGCACTGTCTTAGCATGAAATACTGGTGGCCAACGTTAGCTAGGGATGTGAGGGTTTATGTCTCCTCCTGCTCGGTGTGTGCCTGGTGTAAGGCGCCTAGACATTTGCCCAGGGGTAAGCTACATCCCCTGCCCGTTCCACAACGACCATGGTCCCACCTATCGGTGGATTTCGTAACCGATCTTCCCCCCTCCCAGGGGAATACCACCATTTTGGTCGTTGTGGATCGGTTTTCCAAGGCCTGTCGTCTCCTTCCCATGCCGGGTCTCCCTACTGCCCTACAAACCGCTGAGGCCCTATTTACCCATGTTTTCCGGCACTATGGGGTCCCCGAGGATATAGTGTCTGACCGAGGTCCCCAGTTCACCTCCAGAGTTTGGGGGGCGTTCATGGAACGGTTGGGGGTCTCGGTAAGCCTTACCTCGGGGTACCACCCAGAGAGCAATGGGCAGGTGGAACGTGTCAACCAGGATGTGGGTAGGTTTTTGATGTCCTATTGCCGGGACCGGCCGGAGGAGTGGTCTAGGTTCATCCCCTGGGCAGAGATGGCCCAGAACTCTCTCCGCCACTCCTCCACCAATTTAACACCTTTCCAGTGTGTTTTAGGTTATCAGCCGGTCCTGGCACCATGGCACGAGAGCCAGATCGAGGTCCCTGCGGTGGACGAGTGGATTCGGCGCTCGGAGGAGACGTGGGACGCTGCCCATGTCCATCTGCAGCGTGCCATCCGTCAACAAAAGGCGAGCGCCGACCGCCACCGCAGTGAGGGACCGGTGTACGCACCGGGAGATCGAGTCTGGCTCTCGACTCGAAACCTGCCCCTCCGCCTGCCCTGCCGGAAGCTGGGTCGGCGGTTTGTGGGGCCCTTCAAAGTCCTGAGAAGATTGAACGAGGTGTGTTACAGGTTACAACTGCCTATAGAGTATAAAAATATTAACCCCTCGTTCCATGTGTCTCTTCTCAGGCCGGTGGTAGCTGGCCCACTCCAAGAAGATGAGATAGGAGAGACCCCTCCGCCCCCTTTGGACATCGAGGGGGCCCCGGCGTACAGGGTCCGGACCATCTTGGACTCGAGGCGCCGGATGAGTGGTCTCCAGTATCTCGTGGAGTGGGAGGGGTACGGTCCGGAGGAACGGTGCTGGGTGCCCAGGAGGGACATACTCGATCCATCCCTCCTGACTGAGTTTCACCATGGGCATCCCACGCGCCCGGGTCCGCGTCCTCCTGGCTGGAGCCGCGCGTCAAGGGGGGGTACTGTCACGGTTTCGGCCGAGGCTGCTCCTCCTCCTGGTTCGGGCAGGCTTCGGCGATCGCCGTCCCCGGAGTACCAGCTGCCACCGCTCTATGTTTCGTCATTCGATTGCTTTTGTCTGTCTGTATCACCTGTGTCCATTTGTGTGTTGATTGCGTGTCTTATAAGTTCCTTGTTTTGTTCTAGTATGATTGTGTGTTGTTAATTACTGCCACAGTGTCGGAGCTACGTCTTTGCTCCCTGTTTGTTTTGTGTTTTAGTGTTTACACGTGTGCGTAATTCTCCCTCGCCTCTTTGTGTTTTTGAGGTCGGAGGTTTTCCTATTATACTTTGGACTATTAAATACTGTTGGACTTAACCTCAGTGTCCGGCGCCTGACTCCTCCACCACATCCACATCGGTTTAGTGACATTGGTTCTCCATGTTTACTCTCCGAAATTTTTGGGTGTTGATTGTTTTGGTACTATTGGTCGATCATTTTCTCAAGCATTATAATTTGTTTTGTGTTGTTATCCAGATTGAAGGTTATTACCCACGAGTATGTGGAGGGAAGTGCTAATATTTAGTAAAACTGACAGATATTGAATATTATTCTTGAGGCGATCTGCACCACTGTTTTCAGTCTGCCATCTTACCTCCTCTTTCGTCGGCAAACTTAATGATGGTGATGAGTCGTGCTTTGCCACGCAGTTGTGGGTGAACAGGGAGTACAGGAGGGGACTAAGCATTCACCCCTGAGGGGCCCCTGTGTTGAAGATCAGCGTGGCAGATGTGTTGTTACCTACCCTCACCACCTGGGGGCAGCCCGTCAGGAAGTCCAGGATCCAGTTGCAGAGGGAGGTGTTTAGTCCCAGGGTCCTTAGCTTAGTGATGAGCTTTACAGGCACTATGGTATAGGGGTATACCATTAGTATAGAGTTAGTCTATATGTTTAACAGAATAGGGTTAGTCTATAGGATTAGTCTATATGTTTAACAGTATAGAGTTAGTCTATATGTTTAACAGTATAGGGTTAGTCTATAGGGTTAGTCTATAGGGTTAGTCTATAGGGTTAGCCAATGTGTGTCCTAGAAGTATCAATATAGTTTGGTCACTTATCTTAACGGTACAAAGGCTCTAGAAGTCATCACGCAACACATGTCATCAAAGCGGGCAAGAGAACAGTATACTCTCTATACTCAGTTTGTTGTTTTTATGAAATAGTTTTAATTAAAATGTTTTTAATCATAGCTAAAGTTTGTATTGCTACGGATTCCACGACACGGTCAGCCTTTACGGCTGGCACCGCAAGTTTGTGTCCCGGATTCCTGTTAAGTAGCAGTTAGCTGCTAGCCATCATGAAAACAGAGCAGGCTAACACTAGCAGTGCTAGCCATCATGAAAACAGAGCATGCTAAAGCTAGCAGTGCTAGCCATCATGAAAACAGAGCAGGCTAACACTAGCAGTGCTAGCCCACCGGTGTTTTTATCCACAGCTGGGCACAAATGTGTCAGGTGTGAGATGTTTTCCACACAATCACAAGATGAAGATAAGGTGGAACTGGAAAATGGACATGTATTTGTCTGCCCTAAATGCACGACCATCAAGCATCTTAGGGAAGAGATCCTCCGGCTGTTAGTCCGGCTGGGAGAAAAGGATAACCTGCTTTCTAAGTACACCAACCTTGCTGTAACCCAGGCAAACCCAATCTCCATTTTAAATGTCTCCTATAGCAAAGCTGTCGATGAGTCGGGTGGCGTTGATCTGTCCCAACCAACTGACAGATGTTAAGCTCAACTTCGCGGCCCATGGGAGACAGGACACTCGCAAGGCGTAGGAGATCGGCGAGGCAGTCTGGCCACCCTTCATTTAGCAGAGAAGATTTGATCCAGCTTTCAAACAGCTTTGCCTCGCTTGAGACGGACATATCAGCCCCGGGAGTCAGCACGGTGTATACCCCCAGCCGGCAGCCTCCCAGTGGCACCCTCCCCCACGGCCGCCCAGTGGCACCCTCCCCCACGGCCACCCAGTGGCTTCCCACGGCCACCCAGTGGCTCCCTCCCCCACGGCACCCTCCCCCACGGCCACCCAGTGGCAACCTCCCCCACGGCATCCTCCCCCACGGCCACCCAGTGGCTCCCTTCCCCACGGCCGCCCAGTGGCCTCTCCCCCACGGCCTCCCAGTGGCACCCTCCCCCACGGCCTCCCAGTGGCTCCCTCCCCCACGGATGCCCAGTGGCACCCTCCCCCACGGCCTCCCAGTGGCACCCTCCCCACGGCCTCCCAGTGGCTCCCTCCCCCACGGATGCCCAGTGGCACCCTCCCCCACGGCAACCTCCCCCACGGCCACCCAGTGGCTTCTCCCCCACGGCCGCCCAATGGCACCCTCCCCCACGGTCACCCAGTGGCTCCCTCCCCCACAGCACCCTCCCCCACGGCCACCCAGTGGCACCCTCCCCCACGGCATCCTCCCCCACAGCAACCCAGTGGCTCCCTTCCCCACGGCCGCCCAGTGGCCTTTCCCCCACGGCCGCCCAGTGGCTCCCTCCCCCACGGCCGCCCAGTGGCTCCCTCCCCCACAGCACCCTCCCCCACAGCCACCCAGTGGCACCCTCCCCCACGGCATCCTCCCCCACAGCAGCCCAGTGGCTCCCTTCCCCACGGCCACCCAGTGGCTCCCTCCCCCACGGCCACCCAGTGGCTCCCTCCCCCACGGCCACCCAGTGGCTCCCTCCCCCACGGCCGCCCAGTGGCTCCCTCCCCCACGGCCACCCAGTGGCTCCCTCCCCCTCGGCTCCCTCCCCTACGGCCACCCAGTGGCTCCCTCCCCCTCGGATCCCTCCCCCACGGCCACCCAGTGGCTCTCTCCCCCTCGGCTCCCTCCCCCACGGCCACCCAGTGGCTCCCTCCCCCTCGGCTCCCTCCCCCACGGCCACCCAGTGGCTCTCTCCCCCTCGGCTCCCTCCCCCACGGCCGCCCAGTGGCCTCTCCCCCACGGCCACCCAGTGGCTCCCTCCCCCTCGGCTCCCTCCCCCACGGCCACCCAGTGGCTCTCTCCCCCTCGGCTCCCTCCCCCACGGCCACCCAGTGGCTCCCTCCCCCTCGGCTCCCTCCCCCACGGCCACCCAGTGGCTCTCTCCCCCTCGGCTCCCTCCCCCACGGCCGCCCAGTGGCCTCTCCCCCACGGCCACCCAGTGGCTCCCTCCCCCTCGGCTCCCTCCCCCACGGCCACCCAGTGGCTCTCTCCCCCTCGGCTCCCTCCCCCACGGCCACCCAGTGGCTCCCTCCCCCTCGGCTCCCTCCCCCACGGCCACCCAGTGGCTCTCTCCCCCTCGGCTCCCTCCCCCACGGCCACCCAGTGGCTCCCTCCCCCTCGGCTCCCTCCCCCACGGCCACCCAGTGGCTCTCTCCCCCTCGGCTCCCTCCCCCACGGCCGCCCAGTGGCCTCTCCCCCACGGCCACCCAGTGGCTCCCTCCCCCTCGGCTCCCTCCCCCACGGCCACCCAGTGGCTCTCTCCCCCTCGGCTCCCTCCCCCACGGCCACCCAGTGGCTCCCTCCCCCTCGGCTCCCTCCCCCACGGCCACCCAGTGGCTCTCTCCCCCTCGGCTCCCTCCCCCACGGCCGCCCAGTGGCCTCTCCCCCACGGCCACCCAGTGGCTCCCTCCCCCACGGCCACCCAGTGGCTCCCTCTCCCTCGGCTCCCTCCCCCACGGCCACCCAGTGGCTCTCTCCCCCACGGCCACCCAGTGGCACCCTCCCCCATGACCAACGCAGTTCAGCAGTTCACTTCCCTATCGGATTCCATCACGACCAATATCATTGTGGGCAGCTCGATGGTGAGAGATTTTGACCTGCCTACGATCTGTGGACCGACCAAGGTCCACTGTCACCCAGGAGCTCCGTGTCCATGACATCAACTCCCTCCTGGCAACGGTTCTGACCAAGTACTCCAATATTGACACCATCTTCAGTCACGTAGGTTTTAACGACCTTCATTTTAGGCGATCTGAGGAACTGAGGGAGGACTGCAGAAGAAAATGTAGCACCCTTCACTAGCACAGGGAAGAGAATAATTATCTGGCCCCCTCCTGTGCTATCGAAGGGGTTCGGAACGTTTCAGCCGACTCTTTGCCCTGAACGAGTACCTGAAGAAACTTTGCAATGACAGGAATGTCTCTTTTTGTGACAACTTTGATTTGCTGTGGAGCAACCAGCACTTTTTAAAAGAGACAGGATTCACCCTAACCACAGCGGTTCCAGGATTATTCCAGCAACATCTCAAACTGTTTTAGAGACTGACAGACAGTCTGGTAGCGCTCCAGTTCTCCTTGTCAGAATAACCAACAGAGGACTTGGAAACCATACAGTGCATTCGGAAAGTATTCAGACCCCTTGACTTTTTCTACATTTTGTTACATTACAGCCTTATTCTAAAATTGATAAAATTGTTTTTACCCCTCATCAATCTGAACACAATAGAAATCTAAAATGGATTGTGTTAAGAGATAGATGGGAGGGGTTGAGTGGATCTGAAGGTTGGGATTAAAAACATCAAGATAACTAATGTAAAATATACTGTGTCCGTAAAATGTATATGGGTTCGGAACTTTTGTGAAACAACAGTTAAAAATATATGGCAAAATAGAAATCAAACTGGATGGTCTTCAGAGATAGATGGGAGGGGTTGAGGTAGCTGAAGGATGGGATTAAAAACAAACTAAACATAACTGTTGTAAAATACATTGTGTCCATAAAATGTATATAGTATGTATAAGCTGGAAGTAGAAGCCTAAGTATTGTTGTTCACTACTTTACTCCTATCAGGGGAGGGGTGGTAGGGTTAGAAATGATTTAATAATAATAATAATAAACATAAATTCTGAATACAATACCTCATAATGACAAAGCGAAAACAGGTTTAAAGAACATTTTGCAAATGTTTTCAAAATAAAAAACAGAAATACTCAGACCCTTTACTCAGTATTTTGTTGAAGCACCTTTGGCAGCGATTACAGACTTGAGTCTTCTTGTGTATCACACTACAAGCTTAGCACACCTGTATTTGGGGAGTTTCTCCCATTCTTCTCTGCAGATCCTCTCAAGCTCTGTCAGGTTGGATGGGGAGCGTTGCTGCTCATCTATTTTCAGGTCTCTCCAGAGATGTTCGATCGGGTTCAAGTCCGGGCTCTGGCTGGGCAACTCTAGGACATTCAGAGACTTGTCCCGAAGCCACTCCTGCGTTGTCTTGGCTGTGTGCTTAGGGTCACTGTTCTGTTGGAAGGTAAACCTTCGCCCCAGGTCCTGAGCGCTCTGGAGCAGGTTTTCATCAAGGATCTCTCTGCACTTTGCTCCGTTCATCTTTCCCTCGATCCTGACTAGTCTCCCAGTCCCTGCCACTGAAAAACATCCCCACAGCATGATGCTGCCACCAAAATGCTTTACTGTAGGGATGGTGCCAGGTTTCCTCCAGGCATGACGCTTGGCATTCAGGCCAAATAGTTCAATCTTGGTTTCATCAGACGAGAGAATCTTGTTTCTCATGCTCTGAGAGTCCTTTAGGTGCCTTTTGGCAAACTCTAATCAGGCTGTCATGTGCCTTTTACTGAGGAATGGCTTCCGTCTGGCCACTCTACCATAAAGGCCTGATTGGTGGAGCGCTGCAGAGATGATTGTCCTTCTGGAAGGTTCCCCCATCTCCACAATGGAACTCTGGAGCTCTGTGAGAGTGAACATAGGGTTCTTGGTCACCTCCCTGACCAAGGCCCTTCTCCCCCGATTGCTCAGTTTGGCCGGGCGGCTAGCTCTAGGAACTTCTTCCATTTAAGAATGATGGAGACCACTGTGTTCTTGGGGACCTTCAATGCTGCAGAAATGTTTTGGTACCCTTCCCCAGATCTGTGCCTTGACACAATCCTGTCTCAGAGCTTTACGGACAATTCGTTCGACCTCATGGCTTGGTTTTTCCTCTGACATGCACTGTCAACTGTGGGACCTTATATAGACAGGTGTGTGCCTTTTGAAATCATGTCCAATCAATTGAATTTACCACAGGTGGACTCCAATCAAATTGTAGAAACATCTCAAGGATGATCAATGGAAACAGGACGCACCTGAGCTCAATTTCGAGTCTCATAGCAAAGGGTCTGAATACTTATGTAAATGAGGTATCTGTTTTATTGTAAATGAGGAATTTTCCTTTCTTTTTTTATACATTTGCAAAATAAATTAAAAACCTGTTTTCGCTTTGTCATTATGGGGTATTTTGTGTAGATTGATGAGGGATAAAATGAATTTAATTAATTTTTTTTAAAGGCTGTAACGTAACAAAATGTGGACAAAGTCAAGGGGGCAGAGAGGCCCACATTCATTGAATATGGCACTTTTAAATGTTAGAGGAATCACAAGTAAACGTTTATCGTGAATGACCTCATCACTGAGCGCAAAGTTGATTGCATGTTTCACACTGAAACATGGCTGTCTTCAGACTGTAGTGCCTCTCTTATTGAAGCCTCCCTCCAGACTACAGCTTTTCATACTCTATCACTGAAACATGGCTGTCTTCAGACTGTAGTGCCTCTCTTATTGAAGCCTCCCCCCCAGACTACAGCTTTTCATACTCTATCACTGAAACATGGCTGTCTTCAGACTGTAGTGCCTCTCTTATTGAAGCCTCCCCCCAGACTACAGCTTTTCATACTCTATCACTGAAACATGGCTGTCTTCAGACTGTAGTGCCTCTCTTATTGAAGCCTCCCCATCCCCAGACTACAGCTTTTCATACTCTATCACTGAAACATGGCTGTCTTCAGACTGTAGTGCCTCTCTTATTGAAGCCTCCCCCCCAGACTACAGCTTTTCATACTCTATCACTGAAACATGGCTGTCTTCAGACTGTAGTGCCTCTCTTATTGAAGCCCCTCCCCCAGACTACAGCTTTTCATACTCTATCACTGAAACATGGCTGTCTTCAGACTGTAGTGCCTCTCTTATTGAAGCCTCCCCCCAGACTACAGCTTTTCATACTCTATCACTGAAACATGGCTGTCTTCAGACTGTAGTGCCTCTCTTATTGAAGCCCCTCCCCCAGACTACAGCTTTTCATACTCTATCACTGAAACATGGCTGTCTTCAGACTGTAGTGCCTCTCTTATTGAAGCCCCTCCCCCCCCCCCAGACTACAGCTTTTCATACTCTATCACTGAAACATCGCTGTCTTCAGACTGTAGTGCCTCTCTTATTGAAGCCCCTCCCCCAGACTACAGCTTTTCATACTCTATCACTGAAACATGGCTGTCTTCAGACTGTAGTGCCTCTCTTATTGAAGCCTCCCCCAGACTACAGCTTTTCATACTCTATCACTGAAACATGGCTGTCTTCAGACTGTAGTGCCTCTCTTATTGAAGCCTCCCCCCAGACTACAGCTTTTCATACTCTATCACTGAAACATGGCTGTCTTCAGACTGTAGTGCCTCTCTTATTGAAGCCTCCCCCCAGACTACAGCTTTTCATACTCTATCACTGAAACATGGCTGTCTTCAGACTGTAGTGCCTCTCTTATTGAAGCCCCTCCCCCAGACTACAGCTTTTCATACTCTATCACTGAAACATGGCTGTCTTCAGACTGTAGTGCCTCTCTTATTGAAGCCTCCCCATCCCCAGACTAAAGCTTTTCATACTCTATCACTGAAACATGGCTGTCTTCAGACTGTAGTGCCACTCTTATTGAAGCCTCCCCCCAGACTACAGCTTTTCATACTCTATCACTGAAACATGGCTGTCTTCAGACTGTAGTGCCTCTCTTATTGAAGCCTCCCCCCAGACTACAGCTTTTCATACTCTATCACTGAAACATGGCTGTCTTCAGACTGTAGTGCCTCTCTTATTGAAGCCCCTCCCCCAGACTACAGCTTTTCATACTCTATCACTGAAACATGGCTGTCTTCAGACTGTAGTGCTGCTATTATTGAAGCCTCCCTCCAGACTACAGCTTTTCATACTCTATCACTGAAACATGGCTGTCTTCAGACTGTAGTGCCTCTCTTATTGAAGCCTCCCCCAGACTACAGCTTTTCATACTCTATCACTGAAACATGGCTGTCTTCAGACTGTAGTGCCTCTCTTATTGAAGCCTCCCCCAGACTACAGCTTTTCATACTCTATCACTGAAACATGGCTGTCTTCAGACTGTAGTGCCTCTCTTATTGAAGCCTCCCCCAGACTACAGCTTTTCATACTCTATCACTGAAACATGGCTGTCTTCAGACTGTAGTGCCTCTCTTATTGAAGCCTCCCCCCAGACTACAGCTTTTCATACTCTATCACTGAAACATGGCTGTCTTCAGACTGTAGTGCCTCTCTTATTGAAGCCTCCCCCAGACTACAGCTTTTCATACTCTATCACTGAAACATGGCTGTCTTCAGACTGTAGTGCCTCTCTTATTGAAGCCTCCCCCAGACTACAGCTTTTCATACTCTATCACTGAAACATGGCTGTCTTCAGACTGTAGTGCCTCTCTTATTGAAGCCTCCCCCCAGACTACAGCTTTTCATACTCTATCACTGAAACATGGCTGTCTTCAGACTGTAGTGCCTCTCTTATTGAAGCCCCCCCCCAGACTACAGCTTTTCATACTCTATCACTGAAACATTGCTGTCTTCAGACTGTAGAGCCTCACTTATTGAAGTGCCAACTGTATTAAAAAAAAATCCAATCTGTTTTTTTGTGCCCAGCACAGCACAGAGACAGCCTCAGCTAAAGTAATAAATTATCGTAGAGCCAAACAGCTCTCTGTCCTTGTGCTCTTAGATTTATGTGCTGCATTCAACACTGTTGACCATGATGTCCTTCTGGACAGACTGGAGAGGTGGGTTGGCCACTGTTGACCATGATGTCCTTCTGGACAGACTGGAGAGGTGGGTTGGCCACTGTTGACCATGATGTCCTTCTGGACACACTGGAGAGGTGGTTGGCCTCTGTTGACCATGATGTCCTTCTGGACAGACTGGAGAGGTGGGTTGGCCTCTGTTGACCATGATGTCCTTCTGGACAGACTGGAGAGATGGTTGGCCTCTGTTGACCATGATGTCCTTCTGGACAGACTGGAGAGGTGGGTTGGCCTCTGTTGACCATGATGTCCTTCTGGACAGACTGGAGAGGTGGGTTGGCCACTGTTGACCATGATGTCCTTCTGGACACACTGGAGAGATGGTTGGCCTCTGTTGACCATGATGTCCTTCTGGACACACTGGAGAGGTGGTTGTCCTCTGTTGACCATGATGTCCTTCTGGACAGACTGGAGAGGTGGGTTGGCCTCTGTTGACCATGATGTCCTTCTGGACAGACTGGAGAGGTGGTTGACCTCTGTTGACCGTGATGTCCTTCTGGACAGACTGGAGAGGTGGTTGACCTCTGCTGACCATGATGTCCTTCTGGACAGACTGGAGAGGTCGTTGGCCTCTGTTGACCATGATGTCCTTCTGGACAGACTGGAGAGGTGGTTGGCCTCTGTTGACCATGATGTCATTCTGGGCAGACTGGAGAGGTGGTTGACCTCTGTTGTCCATGATGTCCTTCTGGACAGACTGGAGAGGTGGTTGGCCTCTGTTGACCATGATGTCCTTCTGGACAGACTGGAGAGGTGGGTTGGCCTCTGTTGACCATGATGTCCTTCTGGAGAGACTGGAGAGGTGGGTTGGCCTCTGTTGACCATGATGTCCTTCTGGACAGACTGGAGAGGTGGGTTGGCCTCTGTTGACCATGATGTCCTCCTGGACAGACTGGAGAGGTGGGTTGTCCTCTGTTGACCATGATGTCCTTCTGGACAGACTGGTGAGGTGCTTGACCTCTGTTGACCATGATGTCCTTCTGGACAGACTGGAGAGGTGGTTGGCCTCTGTTGACCATGATGTCCTTCTGGAGAGACTGGAGAGGTGGGTTGGCCTCTGTTGACAATGATGTCCTTCTGGACAGACTGGAGAGGTGGTTGACCTCTGTTGACCATGATGTCCATCTGGACAGACTGGAGAGGTGGGTTGGCCTCTGTTGACCATGGTGTCCTTCTGGACAGACTGGAGAGGTGGGTTGACCTCTGTTGACCATGATGTCCTTCTGGACAGACTGGAGAGGTGGGTTGACCTCTGTTGACCATGATGTCCTTCTGCACAGACTGGAGAGGTGGGTTGGCCTCTGTTGACCATGATGTCCTTCTGGACAGACTGGAGAGGTGGGTTGACCTCTGTTGACCATGATGTCCTTCTGGACAGACTGGAGAGGTGGGTTGACCTCTGTTGACCATGATGTCCTTCTGCACAGACTGGAGAGGTGGGTTGGCCTCTGTTGACCATGATGTCCTTCTGGACAGACTGGAGAGGTGGGTTGGCCTCTGTTGACCATGATGTCCTTCTGGACAGACTGGAGAGGTGGTTGGCCTCTGTTGACCATGATGTCCTTTTGGACAGACTGGAGAGGTGGTTGTCCTCTGTTGACCATGATGTTCTTCTGGACAGACTGGAGAGGTGGGTTGACCTCTGTTGACCATGATGTCCTTCTGGACAGACTGGAGAGGTGGGTTGACCTCTGTTGACCATGATGTCCTTCTGGACAGACTGGAGAGGTGGTTGTCCTCTCCGGTCCAGTTCTAAATTGGTTCAGGACCTATTTAACCAGTCGAAAGTTTTTTGTCACCCTTGGTGAACATAACATTTCTCTATCATGTGGCGTTCCACAGGGTTCAAATATGGATCCGGTACTGTTCAGTTTATATACAGTATGTTACCCCTTGGCAGCGTTATCAGAAAGTACAGCATTTAGCAGACGCTCTTATCCAGAGCGACTTACAAATTGGTGCATTCACCTTATGATAGCCAGTGGGACAACCACTTTACAATATGTTTATTTATTTTTTATGGGGGGGGGTTGGGTAAGGGGGGGTAGAAGGATTACTTTATCCTATCCCAGGTATTCCTTAAAGAGGTGGGGTTTCAAGTGTCTCCGGAAGGTGGTGAGTGACTCCGCTGTCCTGGCGTCGTGAGGGAACTTGTTCCACCATTGGGGTGCCAGAGCAGCGAACAGTTTTGACTGGGCTGAGCTGGAACTGTGCTTCCGCAGAGGCAGGGGAGCCAGCAGGCCAGAGGTGGATGAACGCAATGCCCTTGTTTGGGTGTAGGGACTGATCAGAGCCTGATGGTACGGAGGTGCCGTTCCCCTCACAGCTCCGTAGGCAAGCACCATGGTCTTGTAGCAGATGCGAGCTTCAACTGGAAGCCAGTGGAGTGTGCGGAGGAGCGGGGTGACGTGAGAGAACTTGGGAAGGTTGAACACCAGATGGGCTGCGGCGTTCTGGATGAGTTGTAGGGGTTTAATGGCACAGGCAGGGAGCCCAGCCAACAGCGAGTTGCAGTAATCCAGACGGGAGATGACAAGTGCCTGGATTAGGACCTGTGCCGCTTCCTGTGTAAGGCAGGGTCGTACTCTGTGAATGTTGTAGAGCATGAACCTACAGGATCGGGTCACCACCTTGATGTTAGCGGAGAACGACAGGGTGTTGTCCAGGGTCACGCCAAGGCTCTTTGCACTCTGGGAGGAGGACACAACGGAGTTGTCAACCGTGATGGCGAGATCATGGAACGGGTAGTCCTTCCCCAGGAGGAAGAGCAGCTCCGTCTTGCCGAGGTTCAGCTTGAGGTGGTGATCCGTCATCCACACTGATATGTCTGCCAGACATGCAGAGATGCGATTCGCCACCTGGTTATATGAAGGGGGAAAGGAGAAGATTAATTGTGTGTCGTCTGCGTAGCAATGATAGGAGAGGCCATATGAGGATATGACAGAGCCAAGTGACTTGGTGTATAGCGAGAATAGGAGAGGGCCTAGAACTGAGCCCTGGGGGACACCAGTGGTGAGAGCATGTGGTGCAGAGACAGCTTCTCGCCACGCCACTTGGTAGGAGCGACCGGTCAGGTAGGACGCAATCCAAGAGTGAGCCGCGCCGGAGATGCCGAGCTCGGAGAGGGTGGAGAGGAGGATCTGATGGTTCACAGTATCAAAGGCAGCAGACAGGTCTAGAAGGACAAGAGCAGAGGAGAGAGAGTTAGCTTTAGCAGTGCGGAGAGCCTCCGTGACACAGAGAAGAGCAGTCTCAGTTGAATGACCAGTCTTGAAACCTGACTGGTTTGGATCAAGAAGGTCATTCTGAGAGAGATAGCAAGAGAGTACACAACTTTACATTTCTGTGTAACCAAAGGATTTTAGCTCCACGGAAAAATGATTAGACTGTATTAGTGATTTAATTAGTGAAATCTGGGCTCACATTTTAATTCACGGGCAATAAAGATAAAACACCAGGTAAAAAACCCAGGTGTTATTTTAGATTCTGAACTAAATTTCGAATCACACTTTAGGAATGTGACCAAAATAGCTTTTTACCACCTGAGGAACATTGCCAAGGTGAGTCCGTTTCTCTCTCAGGCTGATACAGAGAGACTCATCCATGCTTTGATTACAAGCAGGCTACTGTAATGCTCTCCTGTCTGGTCTACCCAAGAAAGCCATTGGTCAACTGCAAAACATACAGAATGCTGCAGCACGAGTACTGACCAAGTCCAGACAGAAAGAACACATTATGCCGGTTTTAAGGTCTCTGCACTGGCTGCCTGTGAGTTTTAGAATTAATTATTCTATTGGTTTTTAAATCAATCCACGATTATGTACTCCAATATATGTCAGACATGCTTTTAAGTTATGTACCCAGTAGGTCCCTCAGGTCCTCTGGCACTGGCCTTTTAACTATCCCAAACCCAGGACCAAGACGCATGGAGAGGCAGCCTTTAGTTACTATGCCTCCAGCCTTTAGTTACTATGCCCCCAGCCTTTAGTTACTATGACCCAAGCCTTTAGTTACTATGCCCCCAGCCTTTAGTTACTATGCCCCCAGCCTTTAGTTACTATGACCCCAGCCTTTAGTTACTATGCCCCCAGCCTTTAGTTACTATGACCCCAGCCTTTAGTTACTATGCCCCCAGCCTTTAGTTACTATGCCCCCAGCCTTTAGTTACTATGCCCCCAGCCTTTAGTTACTATGACCCCAGCCTTTAGTTACTATGACCCCAGCCTTTAGTTACTATGCCCCCAGCCTTTAGTTACTATGCCCCCAGCCTTTAGTTACTATGACCCCAGCCTTTAGTTACTATGACCCCAGCCTTTAGTTACTATGCCCCCAGCCTTTAGTTACTATGCCCCCAGCCTTTAGTTACTATGCCCCCAGCCTTTAGTTACTATGCCTCCAGCCTTTAGTTACTATGCCCCCAGCCTTCAGTTACTATGACCCCAGCCTTTAGTTACTATGCCCCCAGCCTTTAGTTACTATGCCCCCAGCCTTTAGTTACTATGCCCCCAGCCTTTAGTTACTATGACCCCAGCCTTTAGTTACTATGCCCCCAGCCTTTAGTTACTATGCCCCCAGCCTTTAGTTACTATGCCCCCAGCCTTTAGTTACTATGACCCCAGCCTTTAGTTACTATGCCCCCAGCCTTTAGTTACTATGCCCCCAGCCTTTAGTTACTATGCCCCCAGCCTTTAGTTACTATGCCCCCAGCCTTTAGTTACTATGACCCCAGCCTTTAGTTACTATGCCCCCAGCCTTTAGTTACTATGACCCCAGCCTTTAGTTACTATGCCCCCAGCCTTTAGTTACTATGACCCCAGCCTTTAGTTACTATGACCCCAGCCTTTAGTTACTATGCCCCCAGCCTTTAGTTACTATGCCCCCAGCCTTTAGTTACTATGCCCCCAGCCTTTAGTTACTATGACCCCATCCTTTAGTTACTATGCCCCCAGCCTTTAGTTACTATGATCCCAGCCTTTAGTTATTATGACCCCAGCCTTTAGTTACTATGATCCCAGCCTTTAGTTACTATGATCCCAGCCTTTAGTTACTATGCCCCCAGCCTTTCGTTACTATGACCCCAGCCTTTAGTTACTATGACCGCAGCCTTTAGTTACTATGACCCCAGTCTTTAGTTACTATGCCCCCAGCCTTTAGTTACTATGACCCCAGCCTTTAGTTACTATCACCCCAGCCTTTAGTTACTATGCCCCCAGCCTTTAGTTACTATGCCCCCAGCCTTTAGTTACTATGCCCCCAGCCTTTAGTTACTATGCCCCCAGCCTTTAGTTACTATGCCCCCAGCCTTTAGTTACTATGACCCCAGCCTTTAGTTACTATGACCCCAGCCTTTAGTTACTATGCCCCCAGCCTTTAGTTACTATGCCCCCAGCCTTTAGTTACTATGACCCCAGCCTTTAGTTACTATGACCCCATCCTTTAGTTACTATGCCCCCAGCCTTTAGTTACTATGATCCCAGCCTTTAGTTATTATGACCCCAGCCTTTAGTTACTATGATCCCAGCCTTTAGTTACTATGATCCCAGCCTTTAGTTACTATGCCCCCAGCCTTTCGTTACTATGACCCCAGCCTTTAGTTACTATGACCGCAGCCTTTAGTTACTATGACCCCAGTCTTTAGTTACTATGCCCCCAGCCTTTAGTTACTATGACCCCAGCCTTTAGTTACTATCACCCCAGCCTTTAGTTACTATGCCCCCAGCCTTTAGTTACTATGCCCCCAGCCTTTAGTTACTATGCCCCCAGCCTTTAGTTACTATGCCCCCAGCCTTTAGTTACTATGCCCCCAGCCTTTAGTTACTATGACCCCAGCCTTTAGTTACTATGACCCCAGCCTTTAGTTACTATGCCCCCAGCCTTTAGTTACTATGCCCCCAGCCTTTAGTTACTATGACCCCAGCCTTAAGTTACTATGACCCCAGCCTTTAGTTACTATGACCCCAGCCTTTAGTTACTATGACCCCAGCCTTTAGTTACTATGCCCCCAGCCTTTAGTTACTATGCCCCCAGCCTTTAGTTACTATGCCCCCAGCCTTTAGTTACTATGACCCCAGCCTTAAGTTACTATGACCCCAGCCTTTAGTTACTATGACCCCAGCCTTTAGTTACTATGACCCCAGCCTTTAGTTACTATGCCCCCAGCCTTTAGTTACTATGCCCCCAGCCTTTAGTTACTATGACCCCAGCCTTTAGTTACTATGACCCCAGCCTTTAGTTACTATGACCCCAGCCTTTAGTTACTATGCCCCCAGCCTTTAGTTACTATGCCCCCAGCCTTTAGTTACTATGCCCCCAGCCTTTAGTTACTATGATCCCAGCCTTTAGTTACTATGACCCCAGCCTTTAGTTACTATGCCCCCAGCCTTTAGTTACTATGCCCCCAGCCTTTAGTTACTATGCCCCCAGCCTTTAGTCACTATGACCCCAGCCTTTAGTTACTATGCCCCCAGCCTTTAGTTACTATGACCCCAGCCTTTAGTTACTATGCCCCCAGGTTTAGTTACTATGCCCCCAGCCTTTAGTTACTATGCCCCCAGCCTTTAGTTACTATGACCCCAGCCTTTAGTTACTATGCCCCCAGCCTTTAGTTACTATGCCCCCAGCCTTTAGTTACTATGCCCCCAGCCTTTAGTTACTATGCCCCCAGCCTTTAGTTACTATGCCCCCAGCCTTTAGTTACTATGCCACCAGCCTTTAGTTACTATGCCCCCAGCCTTTAGTTACTATGCCCCCAGCCTTTAGTTACTATGCCCCCAGCCTTTAGTTACTATGCCCCCAGCCTTTAGTTACTATGCCCCCAGCCTTTAGTTACTATGCCCCCAGCCTTTAGTTACTATGCCCCCAGCCTTTAGTTACTATGCCCCCAGCCTTTAGTTACTATGACCCCAGCCTTTAGTTACTATGACCCCAGCCTTTAGTTACTATGCCCCCAGTCTTTAGTTACTATGACCCCAGCCTTTAGTTACTATGCCCCCAGTCTTTAGTTACTATGCCCCCAGCCTTTAGTTACTATGCCCCCAGCCTTTAGTTACTATGCCCCCAGCCTTTAGTTACTATGACCCCAGCCTTTAGTTAATATGCCCCCAGCCTTTAGTTACTATGACCCCAGCCTTTAGTTACTATGCCCCCAGCCTTTAGTTACTATGCCCCCAGCCTTTAGTTACTATGACCCCAGCCTTTAGTTACTATGCCCCCATCCTTTAGTTACTATGACCCCAGCCTTTAGTTACTATGACCCCAGCCTTTAGTTACTATGACCCCAGCCTTTAGTTACTCTGCCCCCAGCCTTTAGTTACTATGCCCCCAGACTTTAGTTACTATGACCCCAGCCTTTAGTTACTATGACCCCAGCCTTTAGTTACTATGCCCCCAGCCTTTAGTTGCTATGCCCCCAGCCTTTAGTTACTATGCCCCCAGCCTTTAGTTACTATGCCCCCAGCCTTTAGTTACTATGACCCCAGCCTTTAGTTACTATGACCCCAGCCTTTAGTTACTATGCCCCCAGCCTTTAGTTACTATGCCCCCAGCCTTTAGTTACTATGACCCCAGCCTTTAGTTACTATGACCCCAGCCTTTAGTTACTATGCCCCCAGCCTTTAGTTACTATGACCCCAGCCTTTAGTTACTATGACCCCAGCCTTTAGTTACTATACCCCCAGCCTTTAGTTACTATGACCCCAGCCTTTAGTTACTATGCCCCCAGCCTTTAGTTACTATGACCCCAGCCTTTAGTTACTATGACCCCAGCCTTTAGTTACTATGCCCCCAGCCTTTATTTACTATGCCCCCAGCCTTTAGTTACTATGCCCCCAGCCTTTAGTTACTATGCCCCCAGCCTTTAGTTACTATGCCCCCAGTCTTTAGTTACTATGACCCCAGCCTTTAGATACTATGACCCCAGCCTTTAGTTACTATGACCCCAGCCTTTAGTTACTATGCCCCCAGCCTTTAGTTACTATGACCCCAGCCTTTAGTTACTATGACCCCAGCCTTTAGTTACTATGCCCCCAGCCTTTAGTTACTATGCCCCCAGCCTTTAGTTACTATGACCCCAGCCTTTAGTTACTATGACCCCAGCCTTTAGTTACTATGACCCCAGCCTTTAGTTACTATGCCCCCAGCCTTTAGTTACTATGCCCCCAGCCTTTAGTTACTATGACCCCAGCCTTTAGTTACTATGCCCCCAGCCTTTAGTTACTATGCCCCCAGCCTTTAGTTACTATGACCCCAGCCTTTAGTTACTATGCCCCCAGCCTTTAGTTACTATGACCCCAGCCTTTAGTTACTATGCCCCCAGCCTTTAGTTACTATGCCCCCAGCCTTTAGTTACTATGCCCCCAGCCTTTAGTTACTATGCCCCCAGCCTTTAGTTACTATGACCCCAGTCTTTAGTTACTATGACCCCAGCCTTTAGTTACTATGACCCCAGCCTTTAGTTACTATGACCCCAGCCTTTAGTTACTATGCCCCCAGCCTTTAGTTACTATGACCCCAGCCTTTAGTTACTATGACCCCAGCCTTTAGTTACTATGCCCCCAGCCTTTAGTTACTATGCCCCCAGC
Organism: Coregonus lavaretus; assembly: GCF_964263955.1. Classification (NCBI taxonomy): domain Eukaryota; kingdom Metazoa; phylum Chordata; class Actinopteri; order Salmoniformes; family Salmonidae; genus Coregonus; species Coregonus lavaretus. Next base: position 56,778 of record NW_028164774.1, read on the forward strand.
CTTTAGTTACTATGACCAATCAATCAATCAATCAATTTTATTTTATATAGCCCTTCTTACATCAGCTAATATCTCGAAGTGCTGTACAGAAACCCAGCCTAAAACCCCAAACAGCTAGTAATGCAGGTGTAGAAGCACGGTGGCTAGGAAAAACTCCCTAGAAAGGCAAAACCTAGGAAGAAACCTAGAGAGGAACCAGGCTATGAGGGGTGGCCAGTCCTCTTCTGGCTGTGCCGGGTGGAGATTATAACAGAACCATGCCAAGATGTTCAAAAATGTTCATAAGTGACAAGCATGGTCAAATAATAATCAGGAATAAATCTCAGTTGGCTTTTCATAGCCGATCATTAGAGTTTAAAACAGCAGGTCTGGGACAGGTAGGGGTTCCATAACCGCAGGCAGAACAGTTTAAACTGGAATAGCAGCAAGGCCAGGCGGACTGGGGATAGCAAGGAGTCACCACGGCCGGTAGTCCCGACGTATGGTCCTAGGGCTCAGGTCTCTCAGTTGGCTTTTCATAGCCGATCATTTAGAGTTGAAAACAGCAGGTCTGGGACAGGTAGGGGTTTCGTAGCCGCAGGCAGAACAGTTGAAACTGGAATAGCAGCAAGGCCAGGCGGACTGGGGGCAGCAGGGTGTCATCATGCCCGGTAGTCCTGACGTATGGTCCTAGGGCTCAGGTTCTCAGAGAGAAAGAGAGAACGAGAGAATTAGAGAGAGCATACTTAAATTCACACAGGACACTGGATAAGACAGGAGAAGTACTCCAGGTATAACCAACTAACCCCAGCCCCCCGACACATAAACTACTGCAGCATAAATACTGGAGGCTGAGACAGGAGCGGTCCGGAGACACTGTGGCCCCATCCGAAGAAACCCCCGGACAGGGCCAAACAGGAAGGATATAACCCCACCCACTCCGCCAAAGCACAGCCCCCGCACCACTAGAGGGATATCCCCAACCACCAACTTACAATCCTGAGACAAGGCCGAGTATAGCCCACAGAGGTCTCCACCACAGCACAAACCAAGGGGGGGGGGGGGCGCCAACCCAGACAGGAAGATCACGTCAGTAACTCAACCCACTCAAGTGACGCACCCCTCCCAGGGACGGCATGAAAGAGCACCAGCAGGCCAGTGACTCAGCCCCTGCAACAGGGTTAGAGGCAGAGAACCCCAGTGGAGAGGGGAACCGGCCTGGCAGAGACAGCAAGGGCTGTTCGTTGCTCCAGCCTTTCCGTTCACCTTCACACTCCTGGGCCAGACTACACTCAATCATATGACCTACTGAAGAGATAAGTCTTCAGTAAAGACTTAAAGGTTGAGACCGAGTCTGCGTCTCTCACATGGGTAGGCAGACTGTTCCATAAAAATGGAGATCTATAGGAGAAAGCCCTGCCTCCCGCTGTTTGCTTAGAAATTCTAGGGACAATTAGGAGGCCTGCGTCTTGTGACCGTAGCGTACGTATTGGTATGTACGGCAGGACCAACTCGGAAAGATAGGTAGGAGCAAGCCCATGTAACGCTTTATAGGTTAACAGTAAAACCTTGAAATCAGCCCTTGCCTTAACAGGAAGCCAGTGTAGGGAAGCTAGCACTGGAGTAATATGATCAAATTTCTTGGTTCTAGTCAGGATTCTAGCAGCCGTATTTAGCACTAACTGAAGTTTATTTAGTGCTTTATCCGGGTAGCCGGAAAATAGAGCATTGCAGTAGTCTAATCTAGAAGTAACAAATGCATGGATTAATTTTTCTGCATCATTTTTGGACAGAAAATTTCTGATTTTTGCAATGTTACGTAGATGGAAAAAAGCTGTCCTTGAAACAGTCTTGATATGTTCGTCAAAAGAGAGATCAGGGTCAAGAGTAACGCCTAGGTCCTTCACAGTTTTATTTGAGACGACTTTACAACCATCAAGATGAATTGTCAGATTTAACAGAAGATCTCTTTGTTTCTTGGGACCTAGAACAAGCATCTCTGTTTTGTCCGAGTTTAAAAGTAAAAAGTTTTCAGCCATCCACTTCCTTATGTCTGAAACACAGGCTTCTAGCGAGGGCAATTTTGGGGCTTCACCATGCTTCATTGAAATGTACAGCTGTGTGTCATCCGCATAGCAGTGAAAGTTAACATTATGTTTTCGAATAACATCCCCAAGAGGTAAAATATATAGTGAAAACAATAGTGGTCCTAAAACGGAACCTTGAGGAACACCGAAATGTACAGTTGATTTGTCGGAGGACAGACCATTCACAGAGACAAACTGATATCTTTCCGACAGGTAGGATCTAAACCAGGCCAGAACTTGTCCGTGTAGACCAATTTGGGTTTCCAGTCTCTCCAAAAGAATGTGGTGATCGATGGTGTCAAAGGCAGCACTAAGGTCTAGTAGCACGAGGACAGATGCAGAGCCTCGGTCTGACGCCATTAAAAGGTCATTTACCACCTTCACAAGTGCAGTCTCAGTGCTATGATGGGGTCTAAAACCAGACTGAAGCATTTCGTATACATTGTTTGTCTTCAGAAAGGCAGTGAGTTGCTGCGCAACAGCTTTTTCTAAAATTTTTGAGAGGAATGGAAGATTCGATATTGGCCGATAGTTTTTTATATTTTCCGGGTCAAGGTTTGGCTTTTTCAAGAGAGGCTTTATCACTGCCACTTTTAGTGAGTTTGGTACACATCCGGTGGATAGAGAGCTGTTTATTATGTTCAACATAGGAGGGCCAAGCACAGGAAGCAGCTCCTTCAGCAGTTTAGTAGGAATAGGATCCAGTATGCAGCTTGAAGGTTTAGAGGCCATGATTATTTTCATCATTGTGTCAAGAGATATAGTACTAAAACACTTAAGTGTCTCTCCCGATTCCAGGCCCTCGCAGAGCTGTGCAGATCCAGGACAGCTAAGCCCTGGAGGAATACGCAGATTCAAAGAGGAGTCCGTAATTTGCTTTCTAATGGTCATGATCTTTTCCTCAAAGAAGTTCATGAATTTATCACTGCTGAAGTGAAAACCATCCTCTCTTGGGGAATGCTGCTTTTTAGTTAGCTTTGCAACAGTATCAAAAAGAAATTTTGGATTGTTCTTATTTTCCTCGATTAATTTGGAAAAGTAGGATGATCGAGCAGCAGTGAGGGCTCTTCGGTACTGCACGGTACTGTCTTTCCAAGCTAGTCGGAAGACTTCCAGTTTGGTGTGGCGCCATTTCCGTTCCAATTTCCTGGAAGCTTGCTTCAAAGCTCGGGTATTTTCTGTATACCAGGGAGCTAGTTTCTTATGACAAATGTTTTTCGTTTTTAGGGGTGCAACTGCATCTAGGGTATTGTGCAAGGTTAAATTTAGTTCCTCAGTTAAGTGGTTAACTGATTTTTGTCCTCTGACGTCCTTGGGTAGGCAGAAGGGGTCTGGAAGGGCATCAATGAATTTTTGTGTTGTCTGAGAATTTATAGCACGACTTTTGATGCTCCTTGGTTGGGGTCTGAGCAGATTATTTGTTGCGATTGCAAACGTAATAAAATGGTGGTCCGATAGTCCAGGATTTTGTGGAAAAACATTAAGATCTACAACATTTATTCCATGGGACAAAACTAGGTCCAGAGTATGACTGTGGCAGTGAGTAGGTCCAGAGACATGTTGGACAAAACCCACTGAGTCGATAATGGCTCCGAAGGACTTTTGGAGTGGGTCTGTGGACTTCTCCATGTGAATATTAAAATCACCAAAAATTAGAATATGATCTGCTATGACTACAAGGTCTGATAGGAATTCAGGAAACTCAGAGAGGAACGCTGTATATGGCCCAGGAGGCCTGTAAACAGTAGCTATAAAAAGTGATTGAGTAGGCTGCATAGATTTCATGACTAGAAGCTCGAAAGATGAAAACGTCATTTTTTTTTTTGTAAATTGAAATTTGCTATCGTAAATGTTAGCAACACCTCCGCCTTTGCGGGATGCACGGGGAATATGGTCACTAGTGTAACCAGGAGGTGAGGCCTCATTTAACACAGCAAATTCATCAGGCTTAAGCCATGTTTCAGTCAGGCCAATCACATCAAGATTATGATCAGTGATTAGTTCATTGACTATGACTGCCTTTGAAGTGAGGGATCTAACATTAAGTAACCCTATTTTGAGATGTGAGGTATCACGATCTCTTTCAATAATGGCAGGAATGGAGGAGGTCTTTATCCTAATAAGATTGCTAGGGTGGACACCACCATGTTTAGTTTTGCCCAACCTAGGTCGAGGCACAGACACAGTCTCAATGGGTATGGCTGAGCTGACTACACTGACTATGCTATTGGCAGACTCCACTAAGCTGGCAGGTTGGCTAACAGCCTGCTGCCTGGCCTGCACCCTATTTCACTGTGGGGCTAAAGGAGTTAGAGCCCTATCTATGTTGGTAGATAAGAGGAGAGCACCCCTCCAGCTAGGATGGAGTCCGTCACTCCTCAGCAGGTCAGGCTTGATCCTGTTTGTGGGTGAGTCCCAGAAAGAGGGCCAATTATCCACAAATGTTATCTTTTGGGAGGGGCAGAAAACAGTTTTCAACCAGCGATTAAGTGCTGAGACTCTGCTGTAGAGCTCGTCACTTCCCCTAACTGGGAGGGGGCCAGAGACAATTACTCGATGCCGACACATCTTTCTAGCTGATTTACACGCTGAAGCTATGTTGCACTTGGTGACCTCTGACTGTTTCATCCTAACATCGTTGGTGCCGACGTGGATAACAATATCTCTATACTCTCTACACTCGCCAGTTTTAGCTTTAGCCAGCACCATCTTTAGATTAGCCTTAACGTCGGTAGCCCTGCCCCCTGGTAAACAGTGTATGATCGCTGGGTGATTCGTTTTAAGTCTAATACTGCGGGTAATGGAGTCGCCAATGACTAGGGTTTTCAATTTGTCAGAGCTAATGGTGGGAGCCTTCGGCGTCTCAGACCCCGTAACGGGAGGAGTAGAGACTAGAGAAGACTCAGACTCAGACTCCGACTCGCTACATAATGGGGAAAACCGGTTGAAGGTTTCTGTCGGCTGAATGAGCGACACCGGTTGAGCATTCCAACAGTATTTCCCTCCAGAAGCCATGAGAAAGTTGTCCGGCTGCAGGGACTGTGCGGGGTGAGTTATACTAACGTTACTGTCTGTACTTACTGGTGGCACAGACGCTGTTTCTTCCTTTCCTACACTGATAATACTCTTGCCTAACGATTGCGTCTGAAGCTGGGCTTGTAGCACAGCTATTCTCGCCGTAAGGCGAGAATTCTCCTGTATATTATGAGTACAGCGACTGCAATTAAAAGACATCATGTTAATGTTACTACTTAGCTTCGGCTGTTGAAGATGTTGATGAGCCATGTCCAGATAAAGCGTCCGGAGTGAAAAAGTTGAATAAGGGAAAAAAAAGTTGCGATGGAAAAACGGAAAATAACGTAAAGTTGGCAGCTAAAACGCACAGGAAAATGACTCTTCTGTCTCGGGATAAACGTCCGGGGTGAAAAAGTTTAACGAAAAAAGATGAGTGAGGACAAAACTAAAAAGTTGGTAAATTTGTTGAACAGAGATTGATTAAACGTTTATTAAAAGTAAAACGTGAATAGTTTGGCAGGTAGCCAAGTAGCAACAAACAGCAGAGCAGCACCACAGGCTTTAGTTACTATGCCCCCAGCCTTTAGTTACTATGCCCCCAGCCTTTAGTTACTATGACCCCAGCCTTTAGTTACTATGCCCCCAGCCTTTAGTTACTATGCCCCCAGCCTTTAGTTACTATGCCCCCAGCCTTTAGTTACTATGACCCCAGCCTTTAGTTACTATGCCCCCAGCCTTTAGTTACTATGCCCCCAGCCTTTAGTTACTATGACCCCAGCCTTTAGTTACTATGCCCCCAGCCTTTAGTTACTATGACCCCAGCCTTTAGTTACTATGACCCCAGCCTTTAGTTACTATGCCCCCATCCTTTAGTTACTATGCCCCCAGCCTTTAGTTACTATGCCCCCAGCCTTTAGTTACTATGACCCCAGCCTTTAGTTACTATGACCCCAGCCTTTAGTTACTATGACCCCATTCTTTAGTTACTATGACCCCAGCCTTTAGTTACTATGACCCCAGCCTTTAGTTACTATGACCCCAGCCTTTAGTTACTATGCCCCCAGCCTTTAGTTACTATGACCCCAGCCTTTAGTTACTATGCCCCCAGCCTTTAGTTACTATGCCCCCAGCCTTTAGTTACTATGACCCCAGCCTTTAGTTACTATGCCCCCAGCCTTTAGTTACTATGCCCCCAGCCTTTAGTTACTATGACCCCAGCCTTTAGTTACTATGACCCCAGCCTTTAGTTACTATGCCCCCAGCCTTTAGTTACTATGACCCCAGCCTTTAGTTACTATGCCCCCAGCCTTTAGTTACTATGACCCCAGCCTTTAGTTACTATGACCCCAGCCTTTAGTTACTATGCCCCCAGCCTTTAGTTACTATGCCCCCAGCCTTTAGTTACTATGACTCCAGCCTTTAGTTACTATGACCCCAGCCTTTAGTTACTATGACCCCAGCCTTTAGTTACTATGCCCCCAGCCTTTAGTTACTATGCCCCCAGCCTTTAGTTACTATGCCCCCAGCCTTTAGTTACTATGACCCCAGCCTTTAGTTACTATGACCCCAGCCTTTAGTTACTATGCCCCCAGCCTTTAGTTACTATGCCCCCAGCCTTTAGTTACTATGACCCCAGCCTTTAGTTACTATTACCCCAGCCTGTAGTTACTATGCCCCCAGCCTTTAGTTACTATGACCCCAGTCTTTAGTTACTATGACCCCAGCCTTTAGTTACTATGACCCCAGCCTTTAGTTACTATGACCCCAGCCTTTAGTTACTATGCCCCCAGCCTTTAGTTACTATGACCCCAGCCTTTAGTTACTATGCCCCCAGCCTTTAGTTACTGTGACCACAGCCTTTAGTTACTATGCCCCCAGCCTTTAGTTACTATGACCCCAGCCTTTAGTTACTATGCCCCCAGCCTTTAGTTACTATGACCCCAGCCTTTAGTTACTATGCCCCCAGCCTTTAGTTACTATGACCCCAGCCTTTAGTTACTATGACCCCAGCCTTTAGTTACTATGCCCCCAGCCTTTAGTTACTATGACCCCAGCCTTTAGTTACTATGCCCCCAGCCTTTAGTTACTATGACCCCAGCCTTTAGTTACTATGCCCCCAGCCTTTAGTTACTATGACCCCAGCCTTTAGTTACTATGCCCCCAGCCTTTAGTTACTATGCCCCCAGCCTTTAGTTACTATGACCCCAGCCTTTAGTTACTATGACCCCAGCCTTTAGTTACTATGACCCCAGCCTTTAGTTACTATGCCCCCAGCCTTTAGTTACTATGCCCCCAGCCTTTAGTTACTATGCCCCCAGCCATTAGTTACTATGCCCCCAGCCTTTAGTTACTATGACCCCAGCCTTTAGTTACTATGCCCCCAGCCTTTAGTTACTATGACCCCAGCCTTTAGTTACTATGCCCCCAGCCTTTAGTTACTATGCCCCCAGCCTTTAGTTACTATGCCCCCAGCCTTTAGTTACTATGACCCCAGCCTTTAGTTACTATGACCCCAGCCTTTAGTTACTATGACCCCAGCCTTTAGTTACTATGACCCCAGCCTTTAGTTACTATGCCCCCAGCCTTTAGTTACTATGACCCCAGCCTTTAGTTACTATGACCCCAGCCTTTAGTTACTATACCCCCAGCCTTTAGTTACTATGACCCCAGCCTTTAGTTACTATGCCCCCAGCCTTTAGTTACTATGACCCCAGCCTTTAGTTACTATGACCCCAGCCTTTAGTTACTATGCCCCCAGCCTTTATTTACTATGCCCCCAGCCTTTAGTTACTATGCCCCCAGCCTTTAGTTACTATGCCCCCAGCCTTTAGTTACTATGCCCCCAGTCTTTAGTTACTATGACCCCAGCCTTTAGATACTATGACCCCAGCCTTTAGTTACTATGACCCCAGCCTTTAGTTACTATGCCCCCAGCCTTTAGTTACTATGACCCCAGCCTTTAGTTACTATGACCCCAGCCTTTAGTTACTATGCCCCCAGCCTTTAGTTACTATGCCCCCAGCCTTTAGTTACTATGACCCCAGCCTTTAGTTACTATGACCCCAGCCTTTAGTTACTATGACCCCAGCCTTTAGTTACTATGCCCCCAGCCTTTAGTTACTATGCCCCCAGCCTTTAGTTACTATGACCCCAGCCTTTAGTTACTATGCCCCCAGCCTTTAGTTACTATGCCCCCAGCCTTTAGTTACTATGACCCCAGCCTTTAGTTACTATGCCCCCAGCCTTTAGTTACTATGACCCCAGCCTTTAGTTACTATGCCCCCAGCCTTTAGTTACTATGCCCCCAGCCTTTAGTTACTATGCCCCCAGCCTTTAGTTACTATGCCCCCAGCCTTTAGTTACTATGACCCCAGTCTTTAGTTACTATGACCCCAGCCTTTAGTTACTATGACCCCAGCCTTTAGTTACTATGACCCCAGCCTTTAGTTACTATGCCCCCAGCCTTTAGTTACTATGACCCCAGCCTTTAGTTACTATGACCCCAGCCTTTAGTTACTATGCCCCCAGCCTTTAGTTACTATGCCCCCAGCCTTTAGTTACTATGACCACAGGCTTTAGTTACTATGCCCCCAGCCTTTAGTTACTATGCCCCCAGCCTTTAGTTACTATGACCCCAGCCTTTAGTTACTATGCCCCCAGCCTTTAGTTACTATGCCCCCAGCCTTTAGTTACTATGCCCCCAGCCTTTAGTTACTATGACCCCAGCCTTTAGTTACTATGCCCCCAGCCTTTAGTTACTATGCCCCCAGCCTTTAGTTACTATGACCCCAGCCTTTAGTTACTATGCCCCCAGCCTTTAGTTACTATGACCCCAGCCTTTAGTTACTATGACCCCAGCCTTTAGTTACTATGCCCCCATCCTTTAGTTACTATGCCCCCAGCCTTTAGTTACTATGCCCCCAGCCTTTAGTTACTATGACCCCAGCCTTTAGTTACTATGACCCCAGCCTTTAGTTACTATGACCCCATTCTTTAGTTACTATGACCCCAGCCTTTAGTTACTATGACCCCAGCCTTTAGTTACTATGACCCCAGCCTTTAGTTACTATGCCCCCAGCCTTTAGTTACTATGACCCCAGCCTTTAGTTACTATGCCCCCAGCCTTTAGTTACTATGCCCCCAGCCTTTAGTTACTATGACCCCAGCCTTTAGTTACTATGCCCCCAGCCTTTAGTTACTATGCCCCCAGCCTTTAGTTACTATGACCCCAGCCTTTAGTTACTATGACCCCAGCCTTTAGTTACTATGCCCCCAGCCTTTAGTTACTATGACCCCAGCCTTTAGTTACTATGCCCCCAGCCTTTAGTTACTATGACCCCAGCCTTTAGTTACTATGACCCCAGCCTTTAGTTACTATGCCCCCAGCCTTTAGTTACTATGCCCCCAGCCTTTAGTTACTATGACTCCAGCCTTTAGTTACTATGACCCCAGCCTTTAGTTACTATGACCCCAGCCTTTAGTTACTATGCCCCCAGCCTTTAGTTACTATGCCCCCAGCCTTTAGTTACTATGCCCCCAGCCTTTAGTTACTATGACCCCAGCCTTTAGTTACTATGACCCCAGCCTTTAGTTACTATGCCCCCAGCCTTTAGTTACTATGCCCCCAGCCTTTAGTTACTATGACCCCAGCCTTTAGTTACTATTACCCCAGCCTGTAGTTACTATGCCCCCAGCCTTTAGTTACTATGACCCCAGTCTTTAGTTACTATGACCCCAGCCTTTAGTTACTATGACCCCAGCCTTTAGTTACTATGACCCCAGCCTTTAGTTACTATGCCCCCAGCCTTTAGTTACTATGACCCCAGCCTTTAGTTACTATGCCCCCAGCCTTTAGTTACTGTGACCACAGCCTTTAGTTACTATGCCCCCAGCCTTTAGTTACTATGACCCCAGCCTTTAGTTACTATGACCCCAGCCTTTAGTTACTATGCCCCCAGCCTTTAGTTACTATGACCCCAGCCTTTAGTTACTATGCCCCCAGCCTTTAGTTACTATGACCCCAGCCTTTAGTTACTATGACCCCAGCCTTTAGTTACTATGCCCCCAGCCTTTAGTTACTATGACCCCAGCCTTTAGTTACTATGCCCCCAGCCTTTAGTTACTATGACCCCAGCCTTTAGTTACTATGCCCCCAGCCTTTAGTTACTATGACCCCAGCCTTTAGTTACTATGCCCCCAGCCTTTAGTTACTATGCCCCCAGCCTTTAGTTACTATGACCCCAGCCTTTAGTTACTATGACCCCAGCCTTTAGTTACTATGACCCCAGCCTTTAGTTACTATGCCCCCAGCCTTTAGTTACTATGCCCCCAGCCTTTAGTTACTATGCCCCCAGCCTTTAGTTACTATGCCCCCAGCCTTTAGTTACTATGACCCCAGCCTTTAGTTACTATGCCCCCAGCCTTTAGTTACTATGCCCCCAGCCTTTAGTTACTATGCCCCCAGCCTTTAGTTACTATGACCCCAGCCTTTAGTTACTATGACCCCAGCCTTTAGTTACTATGACCCCAGCCTTTAGTTACTATGCCCCCAGCCTTTAGTTACTATGCCCCCAGCCTTTAGTTACTATGCCCCCAGCCTTTAGTTACTATGCCCCCAGCCTTTAGTTACTATGACCCCAGCCTTTAGTTACTATGCCCCCAGCCTTTAGTTACTATGACCCCAGCCTTTAGTTACTATGCCCCCAGCCTTTAGTTACTATGCCCCCAGCCTTTAGTTACTATGACCCCAGCCTTTAGTTACTATGCCCCCAGCCTTTAGTTACTATGACCCCAGCCTTTAGTTACTATGCCCCCAGCCTTTAGTTACTATGCCCCCAGCCTTTAGTTACTATGACCCCAGCCTTTAGTTACTATGACCCCAGCCTTTAGTTACTATGACCCCAGCCTTTAGTTACTATGCCCCCAGCCTTTAGTTACTATGCCCCCAGCCTTTAGTTACTATGCCCCCAGCCTTTAGTTACTATGCCCCCAGCCTTTAGTTACTATGACCCCAGCCTTTAGTTACTATGCCCCCAGCCTTTAGTTACTATGCCCCCAGCCTTTAGTTACTATGCCCCCAGCCTTTAGTTACTATGACCCCAGCCTTTAGTTACTATGACCCCAGCCTTTAGTTACTATGACCCCAGCCTTTAGTTACTATGCCCCCAGCCTTTAGTTACTATGCCCCCAGCCTTTAGTTACTATGCCCCCAGCCTTTAGTTACTATGCCCCCAGCCTTTAGTTACTATGACCCCAGCCTTTAGTTACTATGCCCCCAGCCTTTAGTTACTATGACCCCAGCCTTTAGTTACTATGCCCCCAGCCTTTAGTTACTATGCCCCCAGCCTTTAGTTACTATGACCCAAGCCTTTAGTTACTATGCCCCCAGCCTTTAGTTACTATGCCCCCAGCCTTTAGTTACTATGCCCCCAGCCTTTAGTTACTATGCCCCCAGCCTTTAGTTACTATGCCCCCAGCCTTTAGTTACTATGCCCCCAGCCTTTAGTTACTATGCCCCCAGCCCAGACCCAGGCTTATAATTATTAGCCTAATGGATGATGTCTGATTAATTCAATTAGATCAAATTAATTTCGTCTTCATATTATCATTTATCAAAATGCATAAAACATTTTTAATATGCAACCAACAAATCAATTCCCCTTGGACCCGCTGCTGCCTGTCTGCTGCCTGTCTGCTGCCTGTCTGTCTGCCTGTCTGTTTGTCTGCTGCCTGTCTGCTGCCTGTCTGTCTGCCTGTCTGTCTGTCTGCTGCCTGTCTGCTGCCTGTCTGCTGCCTGTCTGCTGTCTGTCTGTCTGTCTGCTGCCTGTCTGCTGCCTGTCTGCTGCCTCTCTGCTGCCTGTCTGTCTGCTGCCTGTCTGCTGTCTGTCTGTCTGTCTGTCTGCTGCCTGTCTGCTGCCTGTCTGCTGCCTGTCTGCTGCCTGTCTGTCTGCTGCCTGTCTGTCTGCCTGTCTGTCTGTCTGCTGCCTGTCTGCTGCCTGTCTGTCTGTCTGCCTGTCTGTCTGTCTGCTGCCTGTCTGCTGCCTGTCTGCTGCCTGTCTGCTGCCTGTCTGTCTGCTGCCTGTCTGCTGTCTGTCTGTCTGCTGCCTGTCTGCTGTCTGTCTGCCTGTCTGCTGCCTGTCTGCTGCCTGTCTGCTGCCTGTCTGCTGCCTGTCTGCTGCCTGTCTGCTGTCTGTCTGTCTGCTGTCTGTCTGTCTGCTGCCTGTCTGCTGTCTGTCTGTCTGCTGCCTGTCTGCTGCCTGTCTGCTGCCTGTCTGTCTGCTGCCTGTCTGCTGCCTGTCTGCTGTCTGTCTGCTGTCTGTCTGCTGCCTGCCTGTCTGCTGCCTGTCTGCTGCCTGTCTGCTGTCTGTCTGCTGCCTGTCTGCTGCCTGTCTGCTGCCTGTCTGCTGCCTGTCTGCTGTCTGTCTGCTGCCTGTCTGTCTGCTGCCTGTCTTCTGTCTGTCTGCTGCCTGTCTGCTGCCTGTCTGCTGCCTGTCTGTCTGCTGCCTGTCTGCTGCCTGTCTGTCTGCTGCCTGTCTGTCTGCTGCCTGTCTGCTGCCTTTCTGCTGCCTGTCTGCTGCCTGTCGGTCTGCTGCCTGTCTGCTGCCTGTCTGCTGCCTGTCTGTCTGCTGCCTGTCTGCTTCCTGTCTGCTGCCTGTCTGTCTGCTGCCTGTCTGCTGCCTGTCTGCTGCCTGTCTGTCTGCTGCCTGTCTGCTGCCTGTCTGCTGCCTGTCTGTCTGCTGCCTGTCTGCTGCCTGTCTGCTGCCTGTCTGTCTGCTGCCTGTCTGCTGCCTGTCTGTCTGCTGCCTGTCTGTCTGCTGCCTGTCTGCTGCCTGTCTGCTGCCTGTCTGTCTGTTGCCTGTCTGTTGCCTGTCTGCTGCCTGTCTGTCTGCTGCCTGTCTGCTGCCTGTCTGTCTGCTGCCTGTCTGTCTGCTGCCTGTCTGCTGCCTGTCTGCTGCCTGTCTGCTGCCTGTCGGTCTGCTGCCTGTCTGCTGCCTGTCTGCTGCCTGTCTGCTGCCTGTCTGTCTGCTGCCTGTCTGCTGCCTGTCTGCTGCCTGTCTGTCTGCTGCCTGTCTGCTGCCTGTCTGCTGCCTGTCTGTCTGCTGCCTGTCTGCTGCCTGTCTGCTGCCTGTCTGCTGCCTGTCTGTCTGCTGCCTGTCTGCTGCCTGTCTGCTGCCTGTCTGTCTGCTGCCTGTCTGCTGCCTGTCTGCTGCCTGTCTGTCTGCTGCCTGTCTGCTGCCTGTCTGCTGCCTGTCTGTCTGCTGCCTGTCTGCTGCCTGTCTGCTGCCTGTCTGTCTGTAGCCTGTCTGCTGCCTGTCTGCTGCCTGTCTGCTGCCTGTCTGTCTGCTGCCTGTCTGCTGCCTGTCTGCTGCCTGTCTGCTGCCTGTCTGTCTGCTGCCTGTCTGCTGCCTGTCTGCTGCCTGTCTGTCTGCTGCCTGTCTGCTGCCTGTCTGCTGCCTGTCTGTCTGCTGCCTGTCTGCTGCCTGTCTGCTGCCTGTCTGTCTGCTGCCTGTCTGCTGCCTGTCTGCTGCCTGTCTGTCTGTAGCCTGTCTGCTGCCTGTCTGCTGCCTGTCTGCTGCCTGTCTGTTGGCCATCTGAGAAGGAGCAGATTGGCCTTTTTCTGCACTCCTTTGTTTTTATTGCAGATGGCACGTGTCTGGTCTGAATGGACTGACTGGGGTAGTAATTAAATGAACAATGAACAACAATTACTCTGTTAATGAATTAGACAAACGGTTAATGATACCAGTAGCTTGTAGCCGGGATGTTGACGTGTTTCTGATGTCAGAAGTCGTTCTGAATAACGGGGGGATACCTTCGCTCCGCGGTGTGACCGGGCCATGACCGGCTGGCTCCCCGGGCTTACCGGCAGCTCCTTATAACGACTATATGATGACTTTATGGGTATGAGACTGTGACTGAGGGGTAGCCTATGACTGAGGGGTCCTGGTGAAGGGTGAGATGTAGCCCATGGGTTAGGGATGAGGGTAAGGGTGAGGGGTGAAGGTAGGCTGGGATGAGTTTCGAGGTGCAGGAACCAAGACATCTTTTCAGGGTTTAGACTAAATCTACAGCGCTATAATAGCTATTAATTAAAACAATAAAACATCCTAACTACAAATAAAAGCTAGAATCTACACTATTAATGAGACATTTCAGTCTGTAGGCCTATGTGTTTATATTTGGGCTGTTAGTCTGTGTAAATAATGCATCGCTAATGTCGTTAATACTACAGCCATATTAGAAGCTCCCATTTAGACCCTAAGGTCATTTTGAATGGGCTCTGGCCTCATGGCTACAGGCTTCATTTAAATACTGACCAATGTTTCCTGCTCCACACCTATCGCGCTGTGAAATTAATTTAGTGTTAATCTGTAAATAAACCAGGCATTGATTCATTGATTCCCCCACCCCCCCCCCCACCCCCGCCCCGCCCCCCCTTCCATATTAGCAACCTGGCTAACATCCCATTACTGGGCTATGTAGGTCAGTGCCAGGCTGTTGTCATGGCAATTGTTATGTCGCCTTATAATAATAACGGAGATTCTGTCGGAGACTCTTATTGTGGCTGACGGTGGAAAGGTAACAGATGCTCAAGGCCATATGAGTCGCTGAGGTCTGGCGACGGGTCTGCCGGTGTCTGTTTACAACAACTTTGCCACATGCACACACCACAGTCCTCAACACACCACAGTCCTCAACACACCACAGTCCTCAACACAACATAGTCCTCAACACACCACAGTCCTCAACACAACATAGTCCTCAACACACCACAGTCCTCAACACAACACAGTCCTCAACACACCACAGTCCTCAACACAACATAGTCCTCAACACACCACAGTCCTCAACACAACACAGTCCTCAACACACCACAGTCCTCAACACAACACAGTCCTCAGCACATCGTTCAATACAACACAGTCCTCAGCACATCATTCAATACAACACAGTCCACAGCACAACACAGTCCTCAGCACATCATTCAATACAACACAGTCCTCAGCACATCATTCAATACAACACAGTCCTCAGCACATCATTCAATACAACACAGTCCTCAGCACATCATTCAATACAACACAGTCCTCAGCACATCGTTCAATACAACACAGTCCTCAGCACATCGTTCAATACAACACAGTCCTCAGCACATCGTTCAACACAACACATTAATATCCAACACATTAATATCCAACACATTAATATCCAACACATTAATATCCAACACATTAATATCCAACCTATCGGCCTACATCCCTTAAAATAGCTATTCTAGAAATTATTCATTTAAAACATTTCTTAAACGTTTATTTTTTCTTGGATTGTGGTGGTGTCTATTTTAGTAGTAGTAGTAGTAGTAGTAGTAGTATGCTATTGATATCGATATTGTTGATTTATCAAATTGTTAACATATTGTTGATATAGGCTAATTTTAACTTGCTCTACTGATGAGAATTAGCTTTAAATTGATACATCTTTACATTGGTGTAATGAAATGTGGATTGATTTGTACTGTCTCTGTCAAATACATTCAATGAATAAAAATAAATACATTCAGCATTGCATTAATATATAGCCTACACACGTGAAGCATTTGCACTTCCGATAATAACTGAAATCCACTGCTGGAAACTGAAACGGCGGTAGGCCTATAGTCATTGTGTAGAGACAAGAAGGGAGCAAGAGAGGAGAAAGGACGTTTAGAGGAAACCATCTGGCATTCCTTTAAAAAAATATCTATTTCAGGTTTGACATATTGAAAAAACAACACAAGCTAAGCCTGTTCCAAAGCCTGCAAAATTACGGTTCAACTTGATTTATAAACGTTGCAATATTTTTTATAGAATTAGACCTATGCTGGTTGTGTTATGAAAGTACAAGAAAAATTATCCCAAATTTCCAACAAGGCCTATAGGTTTTCACAGTTTCTCAGATTAGTGGTCTGTAAATGGTTTGGTTATTTCACGTGAATATTTCGATTAGATTCCAGTCCCAATGAAAGCGAAGAGGTTTAATCTACAAAAAACTACCTCAAGACGCTGAAGACAAGTTGGTAATAGTGTCTCATCTAAGAGACAACATTAAGACGCTGAAGACGAGTTGGTAATAGTGTCTCATCTAAGAGACAACATTAAGACGCTGAAGACAAGTTGGTAATAGTGTCTCATCTAAGAGACAACATTAAGACGCTTTCACAGGGTCTTCATCACTCTCTTATAAAAGTGGTGACATTTTCTTTCAAGGAGGTCTGCATTTTACTTTTAACATTTTTGTTTTTAAAATGTCAATTTCACGCCTAAAGTTTGGCTACTTAGTAGGCATATATTTATGATAAATAGTATAGGCTAGTATATTTATCATAAAGAGTATAGGTTAGTATATTTATCACATATAGTATAGGCTAGTATATTTATGATAAAGAGTATAGGTTGGTATATTTATCATATAGAGTATAGGCTAGTATATTTAGCATAAAGAGTAAGCAGATTTCAACCTCAATTGGATGTTGATAGACACGGTTAACTGTATAAGACTATATATAATATAATGTGATAGTTATTATAGGATAGTAGTATAGTATTATAGTAGTCTATTTGACAGTAAATTGTATGATTTGACCCTGTGTGTCTGAGTGTTCATTTCGCTCCCGCGCTAAGATTATGAGTCTCTCCGAACCTCGCAAGGCAGCAGATGGAGCCGGGCCGGGCTCGAACTCACTGCGCATCTTGCGCTGCGCTTCCTGCCCTGTCCGGGAGGCTGCTCCACTAGCTAAGCCCTATTAGCACCGTCTACCGCGCAACTGGTGCCTCGCGCACACACAGCGCGCTCTGCCCGGTGGATATGCAGAGAAGCCTAATCCTCACGTGCTACAACTGGCCTTCAATCGCATCAAGCCTCGAGGCAAAACAATCGAATTACTTAATTTACTCACGGACTTGCTGTCTTGAGAACTTTCTATTTTAAAAAGCATATATTAGGCTAAACCTTCCGTAATGTGTGTGTTTCATGATCTTGTTTTGTGGTTGTAATTTCTCATTTTAATTTTGATATTATTGAGATGAGAGAGTGTTGTGGTGGTTATTTAGCGATGCCCTGAGACCTGTATAGGAACAGATGGAGAAATAGTTTGTTAATTGAAGACTAAGAGTAAATAAGGCGTCTAATGGGTCTGTCTGTCTGCCTGCCTGCCTGTCTGTCTGTCTGTCTGTCTGTCTGTCTGTCTGTCTGTCTGTCTGTCTGTCTGTCTGTCTGTCCGTCCGTCCGTCCGTCCGTCCGTCCGTCCGTCTGTCTGTCTGCCTGTCTGTCTGCCTGCCTGCCTGCCTGCCTGCCTGCCTGCCTGCCTGTCTGCCTGTCTGCCTGTCTGTCTGTCTGCCTGCCTGTCTGCCTGTCTGCCTGTCTGTCTGTCGTCTTTGGTGACTTATTATTATAATGACACAGAGTCATCATATTAATATCACACCAATACAGTTTACACCACAACCATTGTTTAAGTTAACCATTGATGAACGTATCTGCGCGCATGTTGGGGGTGCCGGTTTTAAGTGGAGTGGGCGGGTGGGTTTAGCGTCTCCTGGAGTAATTGCGATAATTCGGGTTAAATAAGGAGAGCTCCAGGCTTTACAACACTAAAAGCACCGTTCTGCCCTTGCGCTTAGACTCGCTTAACGTTATCTCACCCTCCCTCCCTCTCTCTCCCTCTCTCTCCATCAGTGCGTGTTATATCTGACAGACTGCTAGAATAGTTCAGTACTGAGGCATACAGACAGAGCGCTGCAGGGCCTGACCGGAAGCACAGCCTTCTGTTATTCCACATGTATCTTTTCCTCTCTTCCCTCCAAAGCAGCAGGGACGTTACCGGCAGACCCTCTTCTCTCTCTACCGGATGTTACCGGCAGACCCTCTTCTCTCTCTTCCGGACGTTACTGGCAGACCCGCTTCTCTCTCTACCGGACGTTACCGGCAGACCCTCTTCTCTCTCTACTGGCCCCTTACCGGCAGACCCTCCTCTCTCTCTACGGCCGTTACCTGCAGACCCTCCTATCTCTCTACCCTCTCTCTCTCAACCGGTCCGTTACCAGCAGGCTCTCTCTCTCTCTCTCTCTCTCTCTCTCTCTCTCTCTCTCTCTCTCTCTCTCTCTCTCTCTCTCTCACTCTGCCTGTTTACCGTCTAACCAAGTCCAGGTGAGTGCGGGTGGTTGAGATCATCATACTGACCGCTGTGTCTCGCGCTGGTCTCCCGGTCCTAACCGAATATAATAAGCTGACCTCCATTCACGCTCCCGCCACTCTCACAATGGAGTCAGAGTCTTGTTTCGGCCTGCTTGAGGGCAACACCGACTTTGCCACTTCTCCACAGCGCTTGAGCCCTGGTTGAAGAGGCTTGATCCAAACCGCCAAAGAACAGAGATGAGTCGGTGTCTCTGTTTCTCTCATGAGCTGAAGCCCCATCAGAGCAGAAAAACACACAAACTTCTCCTGGTAATATCACAATGCCTCAACAATTCACTGTGAAATGCCGTTTTGTTAGCCTATAAATGTACGTTATAAATGTCCATGTTCCATTCATGACATAAGAGAAAAGTAACGAGGTTTTTTGCTCAGAGAAATCCAGAGCTGTTAGGATTTTTTTTTAATTTTTTTTTTTTTTTTAGCAGAAATTATCTCCTGATTATTCTCGTTACTAATCTCCACGAAATTATCTTCTTTCCAGGTAGTACACTCATTCCATATTTATAATTCCGATCAAAACATAATATCTTCGTTATTTCCAAATACATCTGGAGGAGATATTACTGTTTAATATCGAGTCTATTAGATTTAAAAACAATGACTATAGTATAATAATAATAACCACAATAAAAAGGTATATTATAAGATAAAATAATGATAATAATTAAACACCAATAATAAGGATAATAATAACAATAAAACAACAATAATAATAGTAGGAGTAATATGGCAATAGTCGTAGTAATCATAATGGGGTTAATAGATATTCGTTGACGTCCACTGCAATGAAGTCCTCATAAAACACATTTAGTTTAAACGAAAATACATTTTTATTTAATAATCAATACATAAACCAGGGGATGTTTTAAAATCAACTTACATTCCTGTTGTTACAGCCTTCCTGATGTAATAGCCTAGGTTTAAGCCATGTGGGTAAAACGAACAAAGGAAATACAAACGAGCAAAAAGAAAATGTCCACAAAAATTGATGAAAATGTTGAAAGAGTGTCGGTTCCTTATTAGGGAAGATACAATATTTATTCCTTGTCTCCTGGGATGGAAGCAGCTAGCTCGTCTATTGTCCTCCATCCATTCCTCAGTGCTGATGCTTAATTTTCTAACTATATTATCAGGGGACCACCGACGACATCACAACAGAAATACCCTGCAAGTACAAAATCGGCGCGCCAGCCGGTGTGACTGGTACAGAGGGGAAACGCTGCTGTTTCACCAGCTATCTGCGGCTCTACGCGGGGACTTTTTCCATTTCTCTCGTTTTGGGGATTTAACGGAAAGCATTTATTTGATCAAGAGGGAAAGCAGGTTACCGGAGCAACACCATGTCAGCCACATTTCCCGGCCTGGTCCATGATTCCGAGGTATTTATTCATTATCACTCTTCATTTTTCATTATAAATAACATTAAGGAATATTCTGTATCAGTTATAGTAATCACAACTGTTTGATAGGCTACATGCAGATTTAGAGTAGAGTTTTTTTTTTTTTATTAGTCTGGAGAGAAAGAATGAATGGAGAGCAAGGCAGATGAGGCTCCTCTGTGCAAAACCGGTAACGGGTGTGATTAGAACATTCAGGGCGGAATACTAGGGTGGCTCACCCTACTTACCTGCCATCCAGCTCGCGTATAGCTGAGACCGCAGTTCGATAGGAATAATATAAAAATAATAACAGAACAACATGCGCTCTAAAACGATGCACGCAGAATGACAGATACTGTGAACAACACACTGAGGGCTCATGGAATGACATATTCATGTATTTTTTTCTAAGCGTTTTGAATTTTGAGTTGTGTCAACGTGTGTGAGAGCATATTTGGGAGGCATCTGGGGGTTAAAGAGATGGTAAATGAAATGACACTGCCGATGTTTTCCTTTCCTTTCTTCCTCTCAGATACGTCATGATGGGTCCAACAGTTATCGTCTGATGCAGCTCGGTTGCCTCGAGAGCGTCGCCAACTCCTCGGTGGCCTACAGCTCATCCTCGCCGCTCACAGCCTACCCCCCGGCGGCCACAGAGTTCGCCTCGCCCTACTTCTCCACCAACCACCAGTACACCCCCCTGCACCACCAGTCCTTCCACTATGACTTCCAGCACTCCCACCCCGCGGTGGGACCGGAGGCGTACGGCCTCAACTCTCTCCACTCTGGGCAGTATTACCAGCAGATTCACCATGCAACACATGGAGATGCAGACTTCATCAACCTGCACAGTGCCCGTGCACTCAAGTCCTCGTGCCTGGATGAGCAGCAGCGGCGCGAGTTGGGCTGCCTGGACGCTTACCGGAGACATGACCTGTCTTTGATGACGTCACACGGCGGGCAGTATGGCATGCACCACGACCAGAGGCTGCTGCCTGCGGCAGGTCTGGGGCTCCCTACCCCTGGGGCGGATGACCTGCAGGTACCTCCTCTCTCCTCTCCTCTCCTCTCCTCTCCTCTCCTCTCCTCTCCTCTCCTCTCCTCTCCTCTCCTCTCCTCTCCTCTCCTCTCCTCTCCTCTCCTCTCCTCTCCTCTCCTCTCCACTCCACTCCACTCCACTCCTCTCCTCTCTACTCCTCTCCTCCACTGTTGTAATCCTGATCAAACACCAAGCACAGTTGCTGACATTTTTCATCCAAAAGCCACACTGGCTATAGTGAACTACAAAGTTATGTTCAGGCCCTAACTCCTAAGCCCTAGCTCCTAGCTCCTTAAGCCTGTCTCCTATCTCCTATCTCCTAAACCCTAACTCTTATCTTACTCAGTCAGAGTCATAGAAATAGATAGATAGAGAGATAGATAGATAGATAGATAGATAGATAGATAGATAGATAGATAGATAGATAGATAGATATATAGATAGATAGATAGATAGATAGATAGATAGATAGATAGATAGATAGATAGATAGATAGATAGATAGATAGATAGATAGATAGATAGATAGATAGATAGATAGATAGATAGATAGATAGATAGATAGACAGATAGTACTCACCATGTATATAACCGTTTTAGAATGGACATTGCCATTGAGGCCTTCCACCATTTTAAAGTAGTCAACTGGGTCTGGATTCCTATGAGTTGGGAGCAATCAGACAATGAAGAACAAAATTGACCACTTTAAAATGGAGGTAGCCTCAATGGCGCCCATGCTGTCACAGACGCTATAATTTCACAGATACAAAGATGAGTCCTCTATCTATCTCTATTGTCAAAGTCCGTCTCCGCCCAGCTCTGTTCCCTCTCACGCGCTGCAGTCCTTCTGGAAAGCAGCAAGAGGACGGTTCAGTCAAAATGGAAATACAACATTCAATGAATGACAGTCGATACCTACATTAGGCTAATATTACACTCGATGGAGAGAAATTAAATCAACATTTGTCAAATGAAGATGAAGTAATCTAGAATAAAACGAAATATAATAAATGCTGCATTTAAACAGTTAATCTGAGAAATCCACTTCCATTATGCACTCCACCCTTTATTTTACTCCAAATGCACGTGACATATATTTTAACTATTCTTTTAGATGTAAATAAATTGTGTGTGTGTGTGTGTGTGTGTGTGTGTGTGTGTGTGTGTGTGTGTGTGTGTGTGTGTGTGTGTGTGTGTGTGTCCGGCTGGTGAGGCGGTGTGAAGCCGCTGTTTCTCTCTTCTCCTCTGAAAGGCGGATTAAGGGATCCGGGTTCGCGGCACAATGGGCCGCTCTAGCGCCATAAAGCACCGTAGTTTATCCAATTACCGACTTAATGTCAATCAACCGGTTCTTTCTTCCACAACATCTGAGCCGCGGCTCCGGTTAAACACATGCAGCACGGGACAGAAACATCTCCGGTTAAACACGCTGCACGGGACAGAAAGATCATTCCTTTATTGAAATATTCCTTTTTCAACTGTACAACCAAACTACTAGGATACTAGAAGTGATTCAACTGGTAGGCCTAGATATATATTAATATAGAGCTATTTTATAATTAATGCACTTGTAAGTAATATTACTATAGGTTTAAATTATAACAAATTGATTAATACTATTAATATAGGTTTAAATGATAACTACTTGATTCATAATATTAATATAGGTTTAAATGATAACAAATGGATTAATACTATTAATATAGGTTTAAATGATAATAAATTGATTAATACTATTAATATAGGTTTAAATGATAACTACTTGATTCATAATATTAATATAGGGTTAACATATTATTAATAATATTTGTTTTTGTAAATAATATAACAAATGTGTTATTGTCACAAACACCTGATAGGTCTAATGCGTTGTTTTACAGGGTCAGTAATAGCAGTATGATAGACCAGTGTAATGTGTTGTTTTACAGGGTCAGTAATAGCAGTATGATAGATCCAGTGTAATGTGTTGTTTTACAGGGTCAGTAATAGCAGTATGATAGATCCAGTGTAATGTGTTGTTTTACAGGGTCCGTAATAGCAGTATGATAGATCCAGTGTAATGTGTTGTTTTACAGGGTCCGTAATAGCAGTATGATAGATCCAGTGTAATGTGTTGTTTTACAGGGTCCGTAATAGCAGTATGATAGATCCAGTGTAATGTGTTGTTTTACAGGGTCAGTAATAGCAGTATGATAGATCCAGTGTAATGTGTTGTTTTACAGGGTCCGTAATAGCAGTATGATAGATCCAGTGTAATGTGTTGTTTTACAGGGTCAGTAATAGCAGTATGATAGATCCAGTGTAATGTGTTGTTTTACAGGGTCAGTAATAGCAGTATGATAGATCCAGTGTAATGTGTTGTTTTACAGGGTCAGTAATAGCAGTATGATAGATCCAGTGTAATGTGTTGTTTTACAGGGTCAGTCATAGTACTACGATAGGTGCAGTGTAATGTGTTGTTTTACAGGGTCAGTCATAGTACTACGATAGGTGCAGTGTAATGTGTTGTTTTACAGGGTCAGTCATAGTACTACGATAGGTGCAGTGTAATGTGTTGTTTTACAGGGTCAGTCATAGTACTACGATAGGTGCAGTGTAATGTGTTGTTTTACAGGGTCAGTCATAGTACTACGATAGGTGCAGTGTAATGTGTTGTTTTACAGGGTCAGTCATAGTACTACGATAGGTGCAGTGTAATGTGTTGTTTTACAGGGTCAGTCATAGTACTACGATATGTGCAGTGTAATGTGTTGTTTTACAGGGTCAGTAATAGCAGTATGATAGATCCAGTGTAATGTGTTGTTTTACAGGGTCAGTCATAGTACTACGATAGGTGCAGTGTAATGTGTTGTTTTACAGGGTCAGTCATAGTACTACGATAGGTGCAGTGTAATGTGTTGTTTTACAGGAGCAAATTAGGGTTAAGTTCCTTGCTCAAGGCAGATCAACTGATAACAATATAGATTTATCTGATTACTTGATTCATATAAATATAGGATTATATGATAACTAGTTCATTAATATTAATATAGGTCTATAGATAACTACTTTATGAATAATATTAATATAGGCTAGGTCTATATGATAACTACTTCATTAATAATATTAATATAGGCTAGGTCTATATGATAACTACTTCATTAATAATATTAATAAAGGTTTATATGATAACTACTTCATTCATAATAGTAATATAGGGATATATGATAACTTGTTGAATAATAATATGAATAACATAGCGTAGCATGGCATAGTAAATTAGTATCCTGGTACGATCTATAATAATAATAATAATAATAATAGTAATAATAATAATAATACTGATAATGGGGATGGTGTTCTAGAACCAATAGCCTACCATATTGTTCTTTTTGTTGTGAATATTTTCTTATTTAGGCTATTATGGTTGATGGTGATGAGGATAACTGATATTCTGATTCTGATTATAAGAATATTGTTTTTATTTAGATGTTAATATATTTCAATATGTCACCATCTTTACCACTTTCATTATGTAGATTGTTATCAGATCTGTGAGTGGTGTGTTGGTAGGAAGGGTAGAGGGCCACACACGCACACACAGGCACGCACACACACACACACACACACACACACACACACACACACACACACACACACACACACACACACACACACACACACACACACACACGACCGAGAAAGGGGGCTCACACACTCACACACGACCGAGCAAGGGGGCTCACACACACAGAATAGGTCTTCGACCTTCTTTAGAAATAAAAGGCACGTGAACCTGAGTAGAACAGATGCGGTCTGATCCAGCGCGTGCAGAAACAGACATCGCATGTTTGAGCGGGTAAAGAGATTTTCATGCTCCACAAAAGAGCTGCCACACCTTTCCCCCGTCAGCCTGCCTAACCCTAACCCTTTCTCCTGTTAGACACTTAATATATGCAAGACCTCTGCGTTTTGTATATTGATTTTATAATCACTTTAGCTTCGGAGTAAAAAGATACTATACAGACAGAGTTTGTTAAAAAGACTAACACGGCCTGTTCCATGTGGCGCGAGATAGACAGCGGAGTGTTTTATTTTAATCAGGGTTGTGTCTGTGCCCGGCCGCCTCGCGGCTCACACCGGGGATTAACCGGCTCCTTTTCAATAAGAGCCCGTGTTCCTCAGTCATTTTGATGCCATCACTGATACCAGGCTCTGCACGCGGCCATTTTTAACAGGTTCCACATGCTGCCACATTTGTGGTTATGATTGGTTATAAGCGGTAACAACAGGTAGGTGCAGATATCAGCGTTCTCGCCCATCCGGAGGTTGACGCATTGTGCCGAGCTGCATTTGTGTGTTTCTTGATTCTCATTCTTGATCGTTTCTCTTTGGACCTTATTAATGCATTATTATTATTATTATTATTATTATTATTATTATTATTAATACAAATGTATTATTATTATTGCTATTATTAATAAACGTGTTCTTATTCTTATTGTTGCTGTTATTATTATGAATAATGTGACACCGTTTCAGGGCTCCGTGGAGGCGCAGTGCGGGCTCATGCTCAATGGCCAAGGTGGCGTCATCCGAAGAGGTAAGACACACTTTAAACACACATTAACATGAATACCCCATCTCCTTCTCTGTCTGGTCAACTGAAGAATCGAAAAGACAAGATGGAAGCATTATCTAAATCAAGTGAAAATATATTTTAGTTGAATTAGCCAATTTTATGACACACCACGGTACTATTTTTAAATGTTTCTGTCAGTTTGTTTTTTAAAGTTGTTAAATTAGTAAGTGAAATGTCCGGACATGATGTATACTTTCACTTCAATCCAGACAATTCTACTACTCTGCCTGAAGCTGGTTTACTTGACACTATCAACTTCCATTGTAGAATAGAGAGTGCATCATCCTTTCACTCTGATCAGTCATTCTCAAACGAACTCTATTATGAAAAGTAAAAATGAAAATAATAAATTAAAAATCATATTGCCTAACAACAACGACAACAACAAGAAACAATAACATGAATAATAACAATAACAGTTATAGTAGCTTAATATTAATAATTACAGTTGTAATGACAGTACAAAATAGTAATAATAATAATAACAGTAATAATAATAGCTAGAAAAGTAACAAAAAAAATAAAAAAAATAAAAATCCTGAAGAAAATGTGGTGACCTTGCTACTATTTATGGGATGGCAGGTTGCCCACCGTTAAGAGGGTTGGGCCACTAAACCAAAAGTTCGCTGGTTTGAATCCCGAGCTGACTAGGTGGAACATCTGTTGATGTGCCCTTGAGCAAGGAACGTAACCCTAATTGCTTCTGTAAATGCATTTAAAATGTCTATTTTTGGCATTGTATCCATGAAATGTTGTGCTAATTTATGCTAATTACCTCTGTTTATAGTTTATCAAAGTTTTAAAGAATGTGAAATTAGGGTAGCCTGAACAAGTGAAAGTTGGTTTGGTGTCTCTAGCTTGAACGGTTCAAGAGTTACTGTTAGTGAGTTATTTCATGCACATTTTTGCAAAAATATACAGTACATAGTTATAAGTTGAAAAAAGTTTTTAAGAATGTGAATTTAGAATAGCTTGAATGTTTTATCTTTGGTCTTGTAGCTAACCCTAACCCTAACCCTAACCCTAACCCTAACCCTAACCCTAACCGGCCAAGGAGCAGGACCATTTTGAATTGCTACCTCTGTATTCCTGTAACCCTAACCCTAACCCTAACCCTAACCCTAACCCTAACCCTAACCCTAACCCTAACCCTATCCGGCCAAGGAGCAGGACCATTTTGAATTGCTACCTCTGTATTCCTGTAACCCTAACCCTAACCCTAACCCTAACCCTAACCCTGTAACCCTAACCCTAACCCTAACCCTAACCCTAACCCTAACCCTAACCCTAACCCTAACCCTAACCCTAACCTAACCCTAACCCTAACCCTAACCCTAACCCTAACCCTAACCCTAACCCTAACCCTAACCCTAACCCTAACCCTAACCCTAACCGGCCAAGGAGCAGGACCATTTTGAATTGCTACCTCTGTATTCCTGTGGTTTTTATTTAAACCCTTGTTCATTTATACAAAAAGTATAAATAGTATAAAAAAATCGGTATAAAAATGTTGTTGTTGACAGCTCATACGATCAGATTTAGAAACTAACCCTAACCCTAACTATAACCCAGCTCATACGATCAGATTTAGAAACTAACCCTAACCCTAACCCTAACCCTAACCCTAACCCTAACCCTAACCCTAACCATAACCCAGCTCATACGATCAGATTTAGAAACTAACCCTAACCCTAACCATAACCCAGCTCATACGATCAGATTTAGAAACTAACCCTAACCCTAACCCTAACCCTAACCCTAACCATAACCACACTGCTAACCCTAATGCCTAATCCTAAACTTAAATTAAGACCAAAATGTTTTGTTTTCATACATTTATCCAATAGCCTACCGCCAATGTTGACTTTGTAACTGGCCTATCTAAGGGGAAATCGCTCAGTTCTGCCCCCAGGACAAGACTCATGACAATAAACATCAACCTGCTCACTAAGTTTGAAAGCTATCAAAAACATTTTCTCAATCAATCTAAATTGGGGCAGTCTGGATATTTGGATATTGGTTTCGTGTTAATTGCTTAAATAGTTTACGCTCTAGAGCAGACAGAATAAATATAATAATAATACTCTCCTGAGTGGCGCAGTGGTCTAAGGCTGGTTCGAATCCAAGATCCTGGTTCGAATCCAGGCTCTGTCGTAGCCGGCCCATCGTCGTCCAGGGTAGGGGAGGGAATGGCCTGCAGGGATGTAGCTCTGTTGGTAACGCCAGGGTTGTGGGTTCGATTCCCAAGGGGGGCCAGTATGAAAAATTTAAAAAATAATGTATGCACAAACTGTAAGTGACTCTGGATAAGAGCGTCTGCTAAATGTCAAAAAATTATTTAAAAAAATGTAAAATAATATGATTATGAGAAAATCTATAGTTGTGCTATGCCTTCAGCAAGATCAACAAATAATAATTTCATTGTGTTGGTCTTCACAGTAATAACTGGAGGATGTTTTGATGTCATTAGTAAAGACCTTATGACTGTTTTTATTATTTGTTATTGTTGACAAATGAACTGTATAATGAAATATAGCCTAATGGTGTAGAAAGAGATCATTCACTCTGATTTGAATCCAATAGTCTGTTGAAACCAGACTTTTCCAGGTGTTTGTGTGGTAAAAAAGATACAGATAAAAACCTTTTAGCTCCAGCTTGGTGTGGAGAACAAAGAGCTACCTGCTTTCCGCTATTTTACCTGTTATCTGTTGCTGTAATAGTATGTTTACCTTATCACTCTCTGTTGCTGTAATAGTATCTTTACCTTATCACTCTCTGTTGCTGTGATAGTATGTTTACCTTATCACTCTCTGTTGCTGTGATAGTATGTTTACCTTATCACTATCTGTTGCTGTGATAGTATGTTTACCTTATCACTCTCTGTTGCTGTGATGGTATCATTACCTTATCACTCTCTGTTGCTGTGATAGTATCATTACCTTATCACTCTCTGTTGCTGTGATAGTATCATTACCTTATCACTCTCTGTTGCTGTGATAGTATGTTTACCTTTTTTAATATAATAATACCTTTTCACTCTCTGTTGCTGTAATAGTATGTTTACCTTATCACTCTCTGTTGCTGTAATAGTATCTTTACCTTATCACTCTCTGTTGCTGTGATAGTATGTTTACCTTATCACTCCCTGTTGCTGTGATAGTATGTTTACCTTATCACTCTCTGTTGCTGTGATAGTATCATTACCTTATCACTCTCTGTTGCTGTGATAGTATCATTACCTTATCACTATCTGTTGCTGTGATAGTATCATTACCTTATCACTATCTGTTGCTGTGATAGTATCATTACCTTATCACTCTCTGTTGCAGTGATAGTATCATTACCTTATCACTCTCTGTTGCTGTGATAGTATGTTTACCTTTTTTAATATAATAATACCTTTTCACTCTCTGTTGCTGTAATAGTATGTTTACCTTATCACTCTCTGTTGCTGTAATAGTGTCTTTACCTTATCACTCTCTGTTGCTGTGATAGTATGTTTACCTTATCACTCTCTGTTGCTGTGATAGTATCATTACCTTATCACTCTCTGTTGCTGTGATAGTATCATTACCTTATCACTATCTGTTGCTGTGATAGTATCATTACCTTATCACTCTCTGTTGCTGTGATAGTATCATTACCTTATCACTCTCTGTTGCTGTGATAGTATGTTTACCTTTCACTCTCTGTTGCTGTAATAGTATGTTTACCTTATCACTCTCTGTTGCTGTAATAGTATCATTACCTTATCACTATCTGTTGCTGTGATAGTATCATTACCTTATCACTATCTGTTGCTGTGATAGTATCATTACCTTATCACTCTCTGTTGCAGTGATAGTATCATTACCTTATCACTCTCTGTTGCTGTGATAGTATGTTTACCTTTTTAAATATAATAATACCTTTTTCACTCTCTGTTGCTGTAATAGTATGTTTACCTTATCACTCTCTGTTGCTGTAATAGTATCATTACCTTATCACTATCTGTTGCTGTGATAGTATCATTACCTTATCACTCTCTGTTGCTGTGATAGTATCATTACCGTATCACTCTCTGTTGCTGTGATAGTATGTTTACCTTTTCACTCTCTTTTGCTGTAATAGTATGTTTACCTTATCACTCTCTGTTGCTGTAATAGTATCATTACCTTACCACTCTCTGTTGCTGTGATAGTATCATTACCTTATCACTCTCTGTTGCTGTGATAGTATGTTTACCTTTTTTAATATAATAATACCTTTTCACTCTCTGTTGCTGTAATAGTATGTTTACCTTATCACTCTCTGTTGCTGTGATAGTATCATTACCTTACCACTCTCTGTTGCTGTGATAGTATCATTACCTTATCACTCTCTGTTGCTGTGATAGTATCATTACCTTATCACTCTCTGTTGCTGTAATAGTATCATTACCTTATCACTCTCTGTTGCTGTGATAGTATCATTACCTTATCACTCTCTGTTGCTGTGATAGTATCATTACCTTATCACTCTCTGTTGCTGTAATAGTATCATTACCTTATCACTCTCTGTTGCTGTGATCTATCAAACAAGTTTCTCGAGCTATACACACACGTGTAATTTTCCATCAAGCAGCCTGTGTCTAGTAGTTAACGTTGAATAAACTGTGCAGGTGTGTGTGAGTTAATCTGTCTTGGTGTTGGGTTTTGGAGTTTTCTGGAGGACTGATGCGGGAATCCCTCCGCTTTCACTTTCGGTTAATGGTGTGCAGGATTTAGCCGCGAGCTCCTCTTCTCCAACCATCACAACCAATAATCTTTGCTTTACCTCGCGCTCCGGTATCGATAGCTTCTCTCGCCTCGGGCGTCAGCTTTGATATGCTAATGCTGCGCGGCCCGAATTCAGCTGAGATCATATTAATGTTGTTCTTTCTGACGGCGGCTTTGGCGCCATGAATATTCACACAACCTTTTTCAAAAGAAATGTCTCCAGAAACGCGGCTCCTACTTAGAGCAGTGTCTGTGTTCTAATCACTAGTATCCCACCAAGCTTTCAGCATCTGATCAAGCTTATCACCAGACTTGTGCCCTCTACGTGCACACGCCCTCGCTCAGACGGCTGCTGGGTTTGTGTGGGCTGTGCTGTCTTGTGACAGGTGCTATAAACATTGTGGTTAAAATAGGAGGAGAATGACATTTGGCCCGTGTCTCTTTTTCTTTAATTTTCGTGGCAAACGTGTAAAAGCGCTTGATTCCGCGTATGATTCCGCCGCTGCTCGCGCCGCCGCCCGAGGCTACTCTCCACTGCTTAAATAGAGCTATCGCCTCTGGGCCCACGTGCTCCACCGCACTACCGGCAATAGCTCTTTTTCCATTGCCCGTGGCAACATAAAATACATAATACTTTGATTCAAAACATTTTTGGAGGAATTAATATGATGTGAACTCACAGCTTTCAGAGACGTGAGTCTGACTGACAGGCAAGGCAGGAAACTGTCACACATCTGGACTTCACACACGACTATCACACTCACACACACACACACATACGCACACGCACACGTTTATTTGTTGTGTTACTGTGTTGTGTCTAGGAGGTACCTGTGTGGTGAACGCTAGATGTTACTAGTGTTTATTTAACATTTGTTACTGTGTTGTGTCTAGGAGGTACCTGTGTGGTGAACCCCACAGATCTGTTCTGCTCTGTCCCCGGCCGTCTGTCTCTCCTCAGCTCAACCTCTAAATATAAAGTCACCATCGCTGAGGTGAAGAGACGCCTCTCACCTCCAGAGTGTCTCAACGCCTCACTACTGGGAGGAATCCTCCGCAGGTACACACACACACACACACACACACACACACACACACACACACACACACACACACACACACACACACACACACACACACACACACACACACACACACACACACACACACACACACACACACACACACACACACACACACACACACACACACACAAACACACACACACACACACAGAAACGCACACACAAACGCACACACAAACGCACACACAAACGCGCACACAATCGTTTTACACATTTCGAAGCTAAACATTTATGTAATTTTAAAAGACTCAAATTAAATGTTTTTGCGTGATCATTTATTTTATTGATAGAGATGCAATAATGGGGAGTAATACATTGCAAAACAGATAGTTTCTCACAGCAGAAAAATAATTCTGCAGCAACAGGAAATGGGAATTATTACGTGGATTATAATTAATGGAAATGTTTTATAGGGGTTGATACGTTTTTGGTATTGATGTGACGATGATGTGCTCATGTCTTTTAATGCAGAGCTAAGTCTAAGAACGGTGGACGTTGTCTGAGAGAGAAGTTGGATCGACTGGGACTCAACCTGCCAGCTGGTCGGAGAAAAGCTGCCAACGTTACACTCCTCACCTCTCTGGTGGAAGGTAGGAATAACTCATCCCTCTATCAATCTACACCTCCTAATAAAACTCATCCCTCGCTCAATCTACACCTTCTTATAAAACTCATCCCTCTATCAATCTACACCTCCAAATGAAACTCATCCCTCTATCAATCTACACCTTCTAATAAAACTCATCCCTCTATCAATCTACACCTTCTAATAAAACTCATCCCTCTATCAATCTACAACTTCTAATAACTCATCCCTCTATCAAGCTACACTTTCTAATAAAACTCATCCCTCTATCAATCTACACCTTCTAATAAAAATCATCCCTCTATCAATCTACACCTATTAATAAAACTCATCCCTCTATCAATCTACACATTCTAGTAAAACTCATCCCTCTATCAATCTACACCTTCTAGTAAAACCCATCCCTCAATCAATCTACCCCTTCTAGTAAAACTCATCCCTCTATCAATCTACACCTAATAAAACTCATCCCTCTATCAATCTACACACTCTAATAAAACTCATCCCTCTATCAATCCACACTTTCTAATAAAACTCATCCCTCTATCAATCTACACACTCTCTAATAAAACTCATCCCTCTATCAATCTCCACCTTCTAATAAAACTCATCCCTCTATCAATCTACACCTTCTAATAACACTCATCCCTCTATCAATCTACAACTACTAATAACACTCATCCCTCTATCAATCTACACCTTCTAATAAAACTCATCCCTCTATCAATCTACACCTTCTAATAAAACTCATCCCTCTATCAATCTACACCTTCTAATAAAACTCATCCCTCTATCAATTTACACTTTCTAATAAAACTCATCCCTCTATATATCTACACTGTCTAGTAAAACTCATCCCTCTATCAATCTACGCATTCTAATAAAAGTCATCCCTCTATCAATCTACACATTCTAGTAAAACTCATCCCTCTATCAATATACACCTTTAAAAAAACACATCCCTCTATCAATCTACACCTTCTATTAAAACTCATCCCTATATCAATCTACACCCTCCAATAAAACCCATCCCTTTATTAATCTACACCTTCTAATAAAACTCATCCCTCTATCAATCTACACCCTCTAATAAAACTCATCCCTCTATCAAGCTACACCTTCTAATATAACTCATCCCTCTATCAAGCTACACTTTCTAATAAAAGTCATCCCTCTATCAATCTACACCTTCTAATAAAACTCATCCCTCTATCAATCTACACCTTCTAATAAAACTCATCCCTCTATCAATCTACACCTTCTAATAAAACTCATCCATTTTCAATGTACACCCTCTAATAAAAGTCATCCCTCTATCAATCTACACCTTCTAATAAAACTCATCCCTCTATCAATCTACACCTTCTAATAAAACACATCCCTCTATCAATCTACACCTTCTAACAAAACTCATCCCTCTATCAATCTACACTTTCTAATAAAACTCATCCCTCTATCAATCTACACCTTCTAGTAAAACTCATCTCTCAATCAATCTACACCTTCTAATAACACTCATCCCTCTATCAATCTACACCTTCTAATAAAACTCATCCCTTTTCAATGTACACCCTCTAATAAAAGTCATCCCTCTATCAATCTACACCTTCTAATAGAACACATCCCTCTATCAATCTACACATTGTAGTAAAACTCATCCCTCTATCAATCTACACCTTCTAGTAAAACTCATCTCTCAATCAATCTACAACTTCTAATAAAACTCATCCCTCTATCAATCTACACCTTCTAATAAAACTCATCCCTCTCTCAATCCACACTTTCTAATAAAACTCATCCCTCTATATATCTACACTATCTAGTAAAACTCATCCCTCTATCAATCTACACCTTCTAATAAAACTCATCCCTCTATCAATCCACACTTTCTAATAAAACTCATCCCTCTATCAATCTACACCTTCTAATAAAACTCATCCCTCTATCTATCTACACATTCTAGTAAAACTCATCCCTCTATCAATCTACACCTTCTAATAAAACTCATCCCTCTATCAATCTACACCTTCTAATAAAACTCATCCCTCTATCAATCTACCCCTTCTAATAAAAGTCATCCCTCTATCAATCTCCACCTCCTAATAAAACTCATACCTCTCTCAATTTACACTTTCTAATAAAACTCATCCCTCTATATATCTACACTGTCTAGTAAAACTCATCCCTCTATCAATCTACGCATTCTAATAAAAGTCATCCCTCTATCAATCTACACATTCTAGTCAAACTCATCCCTCTATCAATATACACCTTTAAAAAAACACATCCCTCTATCAATATACACCTTCTATTAAAACTCATCCCTCTATCAATCTACACCTTCTAATAAAACTCATCCCTCTATCAATCTACACCTTCTAATAAAACACATCCCTCTATCAATCTACACCTTCTAACAAAACTCATCCCTTTATCAATCTACACCTTCTAATAAAACACATCCCTCTATCAATCTACACTTTCTAATAAAACTCATCCCTCTATCAATCTACACCTTCTAGTAAAACTCATCTCTCAATCAATCTACACCTTCTAATAAAACTCATCCCTCTATCAATCTATACATTGTAGTAAAACTCATCCCTCTATCAATCTACACCTTCTAGTAAAACTCATCTCTCTATCAATCTACACCTTCTAATAAAACTCATCCCTCTATCAATCTACACCCTCTACTAAAACTCATCCCTCTATCAAGCTAAACCTTCTAATAAAACTCATCCCTCTATCAAGCTACACCTTCTAATAACACTCATCCCTCTATCAATCTACACCTTCTAATAAAACTCATCCCTTTTCAATGTACACCCTCTAATAAAAGTCATCCCTCTATCAATCTACACCTTCTAATAGAACACATCCCTCTATCAATCTACACATTGTAGTAAAACTCATCCCTCTATCAATCTACACCTTCTAGTAAAACTCATCTCTCAATCAATCTACAACTTCTAATAAAACTCATCCCTCTATCAATCTACACCTTCTAATAAAAGTCATCCCTCTATCAATCTCCACCTCCTAATAAAACTCATACCTCTCTCAATTTACACTTTCTAATAAAACTCATCCCTCTATATGTCTACACTGTCTAGTAAAACTCATCCTTCTATCAATCTACGCATTCTAATAAAAGTCATCCCTCTATCAATCTACACATTCTAGTAAAACTCATCCCTCTATCAATATACACCTTTAAAAAAACACATCCCTCTATCAATCTACACCTTCTATTAAAACTCATCCCTATATCAATCTACACC
Source organism: Coregonus lavaretus (assembly GCF_964263955.1). NCBI lineage: Eukaryota > Metazoa > Chordata > Actinopteri > Salmoniformes > Salmonidae > Coregonus > Coregonus lavaretus. The sequence goes on from NW_028164774.1 coordinate 91,821, forward strand.
CTCCAATAAAACCCATCCCTCTATCAATCTACACTTTCTAATACAACTCATCCCTCTATCAATCTAAACCTTCTGATAAAACTCATCCCTTTATTAATCTACACCTTCTAATAAAACTCATCCCTCTATCAATCTACACCCTCTAATAAAACTCATCCCTCTATCAAGCTACACCTTCTAATATAACTCATCCCTCTATCAAGCTACACTTTCTAATAAAACTCATCCCTCTATCAATCTACACCTTCTAATAAAACTCATCCATTTTCAATGTACACCCTCTAATAAAAGTAATCCCTCTATCAATCTACACCTTCTAATAAAACTCATCCCTCTATCAATCTACACCTTCTAATAAAACACATCCCTCTATCAATCTACACCTTCTAATAAAACTCATCCCTTTATCAATCTACACCTTCTAATAAAACACATCCCTCTATCAATCTACACCTTCTAATAAAACTCATCCCTCTATCAATCCACACCTTCTAATACAACTCATCCCTCTATCAATCTATGCATTGTAGTAAAACTCATCCCTCTATCAATCTACACCTTCTAGTAAAACTCATCTCTCAATCAATCTACACCTTCTAATACAACTCATCCCTCTATCAATCTATGCATTGTAGTAAAACTCATCCCTCTATCAATCTACACCTTCTAATAAAACTCATCCCTCTATCAATCTACACCCTCTACTAAAACTCATCCCTCTATCAAGCTACACCTTCTAATAAAACTCATCCCTCTATCAAGCTACACCTTCTAATAACACTCATCCCTCTATCAATCTACACCTTCTAATAAAACTCATCCCTTTTCAATGTACACCCTCTAATAAAAGTCATCCCTCTATCAATCTACACCTTCTAATAGAACACATCCCTCTATCAATCTACACATTGTAGTAAAACTCATCCCTCTATCAATCTACACCTTCTAGTAAAACTAATCTCTCAATCAATCTACAACTTCTAATAAAACTCATCCCTCTATCAATCTACACCTTCTAATAAAACTCATCCCTCTATCAATCTACACCTTCTAATAAAACTCATCCCTTTTCAATGTACACCCTCTAATAAAACTCATCCCTCTATCAATCTACACCTTCTAATAAAACTCATCCCTTTATCAATGTACACCCTCTAATAAAACTCATCCCTCTATCAATCCACACTTTCTAATAAAACTCATCCCTCTATCAAGCTACACCCTCTAATAAAACTCATCCCTCTATGAAGCTACACTTTCTAATAAACCTCATCCCTCTATCAAGCTACACATTTCAATAAAACTCATCCCTCTATCAATCAATACCCTCTAATAAAACTCATCCCTCTATCAATCTACACCTTCTAATAAAACTCATCCCTCTATCAAGCTACACATTCTAATAAAACTCATCCCTCTATCCTAATATAATGTATGTGTTTGTAGGTGAGGCGCTCCACCTGGCCAGAGACTTTGGTTATACGTGTGAGACAGAGTTTCCTACCAAGGCAGCAGGAGAACACCTAGCCAGTCAACACAACGAACCCAAGGAGACGAGTGCTCGCAAGAAGATGGTGCTGGCCACCAAGTACGACACACACACAGACACACTTACACAAACACAGACACACACACACACACTTACACACACGGAAACACACACACCATTACACACACCAGTACACACACACACACACACACACACACACACACACACACACACACACACACACACACACACACACACACACACACACACACACACACACACACACACACACACACACACACACACACACACACACACACACACACACACACACACGCACACTGAACCCTTAACCTCTGACCCCTAACCTCTAATATGTGCCCTGTGACCTTTAGGCAGATCTGTAAGGAGTTCCAGGACCTGTTGAGTCAGGACCGTTCTCCTCTTGGCTCCTCCAGACCCACACCTATACTGGACCTTGATATACAGAGACACCTCACACACTTCAGGTACACACACACACACACACACACACACACACACACACACACACACACACACACACACACAATGTAATACGCAATATGTACAACTTTAGCTAGTGTCAGGCAATCTTTCCGGCCGAAAGGCACTACAGAGGGTATTGCATACTGCCCAGTACATCAGTGGGGCCAAGCTTCCTGCCATCCAGGACCTCTATACCAGGCGGTGTCAGAGGTAGGCCCTAAAAATGGTCAAAGCCACTCTGCTACCCAAGTCATAGACTGTTCTCTCTGCTACCGCACGGCAAGCGGTACTGATGCACCAAGTCTGGAACCAACAGTACCCTGAACAGCTTCTACCCCCAAGCCAAAAGACTGCTAAATAGTTAGTAAAATAGTTAACCAAATAGCTACCTGGACTATCTGCATTGACCCTTTTTACACTCACTTTTTTAACTCATCACATACGCCGCTGCTACTGTTTATTATCTGTCACTTTAGTCCTAGTTATATGTACATATTTACCTCAATTACCTTGTACCCCTACACATGGACTCAGTACTGGTAGACCGTGTATATAGCCACGTTATTACCTGGTACCCCTACACATGGACTCAGTACTGGTACCCCGTGTATATAGCCACGTTATTACCTGGTACCCCTACACATGGACTCAGTACTGGTACCCCGTGTATATAGCCACGTTATTACCTGGTTCCCCTGCACATGGACTCAGTACTGGTACCCCGTGTATATAGCCACGTTATTACCTGGTACCCCTACCCATGGACTCAGTACTGGTACCCCGTGTATATAGCCACGTTATCGTTACTCATTGTGGATTTATTATTACTTTTATTATTACCTGTTATTATTTCTCAACTTTCTTTCCCTCTGCATTGTTGGGAAGTATTTCACTGTTAGTCCACACCTTTTGTTTACCAAGCACGTGACAAATAACATTTGTATTTATTATGGATCCCCATTAGCTGCCAAGGCAGCAGCTGCTCTTCCTGGGGTCCGGCAAAATTAAAGCAGCTGTACAATTCTAAAAACATTACAATACATTTAACAACAGATTTCACAATATATTAAGTGTGTGCCCTCAGGCCCCTACTCCACTACCACATATATACAATACAAAATCCATGTGTACGTGTGTGTATAGTGCGTATGTTATCATGTAATATGCCATTTAGCAGACGCTTTTATCCAAAGCGACTTACAGTCATGTGTGCATACATTTTTACGTATGGGTGGTCCCGGGGATCGAACCCACTACCCTGGCGTTACAAGCGCCATGCTCTACCAATTGAGCTACAGAGGACCACATTACCATGTGTGTATGCATGTGTCTGTGCCTATGTTTGTGTTGCTTCAAAGTTCCCGCTGTTCCATAAGGTGTATTTTTATCTGTTTTTATAATCTGATTCTAGTGCTTGCGTCAGTTACCTGATGTGGAATAGTTCCATGTAGTCATGGCTCTATGTAGTACTGTGCATCTCCTATAGTCTGTTCTGGACTTGGGGACTGTGAAGAGACCTCTGGTGGCATGTCTTGTGGGGTATGCACGGGTGTCTGAGCTGTGTGCCAGTAGTTTAAACAGACAGCTCGGTGCTTCAACCAGCTCCAATACTGATGTCTGTGGTTAGGGATATATAGTGTGCATTTATATGTGTGTGTATATTCTCCAGTCTCATCACCCATGGGTTCGGGACTCCGGCAGTGTGCGCGGCTCTCAGCACCTTCCAGACTGTTCTCAGTGAGATGCTCAACTTCCTGGACAAACATTCTGCCGCCGGGAACCATGGGAAAACCTCTGGTCAGGAGACGGAAAAGACAGGAACCGCCCGGAAAAACAGCGAACCGCTCAATAAAGAGGAGAAAGCTGAAAAGACAGAGTAACCCCTTCCTTGTGCCTTGCAGGAGGAGCAAATCTCCATGGAGACGGACAGAGATGATTATTAATTCTGAACAACAGGAAGTAGAGACATTGTCTTCTGGTCACCGCCATTTGGGAGCCAAGGGAGAGGAGTGGGGTACACACACACACACACACACACACACACACACACACACACACACACACACACACACACACACACACACACACACACACACAGTTTCCCCTCCAGCCTCCACCTGGACAGTGCAATGAATGCCATCAGAGTGTTTAACCCTTTTAGAACTGAGAGACTGGGGTCTGGGGTTACTATGTTGGTGAGAGACTGGGGTCTGGGGTTACTATGTTGGTGAGAGACTGGGGTCTGGGGTTACTATGTTGGTGAGAGACTGGGGTCTGGGGTTACTATGTTGGTGAGAGACTGGGGTCTGGGGTTACTATGTTGGTGAGAGACTGGGGTCTGGGGTTACTATGTTGGTGAGTATGTGTGTGTGTGTGCCTGTTGCTTGCGTGTGTGTGTGAGTCCAGATTTCTGAGACTCACACATTTTGTAAAGATGACTATTTAGTTGCCATAGAAACAGTTTGTTGTGCATGTCTATCTTTGTACACTCCCCAGAACAACGTTTACGACACAAGCTCTTTGACCCTTCATAAACATTTGTATAGATATATATAAATATTTAAATAACTTTTCTTGTAGGCTTTGAACTACATACGCTGTATGTTAAAACCATACCTTCTAAAATACCTGTGTTCAATAAAAACAATTGATACATGTTCCTACCTACTAGTTCCTGTGTAGTGGGTGGGTCAATCAATTAATCAATCAATCAATACAAACACACACACACTCAACAAAATATATGATCACATGTTGTGGTATTGTATAATAACAGACAGTTTGATTGAATACTCCTCCTCAATGGAAGAACTTCTGAAACAGACAAATATGAAGAATAACGACCTGCCAGTTCCCCGGGAGCATTCTACCTAATAGAATAACGACCTGCCAGTTCCCCAGGAGCATTCTACCTAATAGAATAACGACCTGCCAGTTCCCCAGGAGCATTCTACCTAATAGAATAACGACCTGCCAGTTCCCCAGGAGCATTCTACCTAATAGAATAACGACCTGCCAGCTCCCCAGGAGCATTCTACCTAATAGAATAACGACCTGCCAATTCCCCAGGAGCATTCTACCTAATAGAATAACGACCTGCCAGCTCCCTAGGAGCATTCTACCTAATAGAATAACGACCTAACAGTTCCCCAGGAGCATTCTACCTAATAGAATAACGACCTGCCAGCTCCCCAGGAGCATTCTACCTAATAGAATAACGACCTGCCAGTTCCCCAGGAGCATTCTACCTAATAGAATAACGACCTGCCAGTTCCCCAGGAGCATTCTACCTAATAGAATAACGACCTGCCAGCTCCCCAGGAGCATTCTACCTAATAGAATAACGACCTGCCAGTTCCCCAGGAGCATTCTACCTAATAGAATAACGACCTGCCAGTTCCCCAGGAGCATTCTACCTAATAGAATAACGACCTGCCAGTTCCCCAGGAGCATTCTACCTAATAGAATAACGACCTGCCAGCTCCCCAGGAGCATTCTACCTAATAGAATAACGACCTGCCAGTTCCCCAGGAGCATTCTACCTAATAGAATAACGACCTGCCAGTTCCCCAGGAGCATTCTACCTAATAGAATAACGACCTGCCAGTTCCCCAGGAGCATTCTACCTAATAGAATAACGACCTGCCAGTTCCCCAGGAGCATTCTACCAAATAGAATAACGACCTGCCAGTTCCCCAGGAGCATTCTACCTAATAGAATAACGACCTGCCAGTTCCCCAGGAGCATTCTACCTAATAGAATAACGACCTGCCAGTTCCCCAGGAGCATTCTACCTAATAGAATAACGACCTGCCAGTTCCCCAGGAGCATTCTACCTAATAGAATAACGACCTGCCAGTTCCCCAGGAGCATTCTGCCTAATAGAATAACGACCTGCCAGTTCCCCAGGAGCATTCTACCTAATAGAATAACGACCTGCCAGTTCCCCAGGAGCATTCTACCTAATAGAATAACGACCTGCCAGTTCCCCAGGAGCATTCTACCTAATAGAATAACGACCTGCCAGCTCCCCAGGAGCATTCTACCTAATAGAATAACAACCTGCCAGTTCCCCAGGAGCATTCTACCTAATAGAATAACGACCTGCCAGTTCCCCAGGAGCATTCTACCTAATAGAATAACGACCTGCCAGTTCCCCAGGAGCATTCTACCTAATAGAATAACGACCTGCCAGCTCCCCAGGAGCATTCTACCTAATAGAATAACGACCTGCCAGTTCCCCAGGAGCATTCTACCTAATAGAATAACGACCTGCCAGCTCCCCAGGCGCATTCTACCTAATAGAATAACGACCTGCCAGTTCCCCAGGAGCATTCTACCTAATAGAATAACGACCTGCCAGTTCCCCAGGCGCATTCTACCTAATAGAATAACGACCTGCCAGTTCCCCAGGAGCATTCTACCTAATAGAATAACGACCTGCCAGTTCCCCAGGAGCATTCTACCTAATAGAATAACGACCTGCCAGTTCCCCAGGAGCATTCTACCTAATAGAATAACGACCTGCCAGTTCCCCAGGAGTATTCTACCTAATAGAATAACGACCTGCCAGTTCCCCAGGAGCATTCTACCTAATAGAATAACGACCTGCCAGCTCCCCAGGAGCATTCTACCTAATAGAGTAACGACCTGCCAGTTCCCCAGGAGCATTCTACCTAATAGAATAACGACCTGCCAGTTCCCCAGGAGCATTCTACCTAATAGAATAACGACCTGCCAGTTCCCCAGGAGCATTCTACCTAATAGAATAACGACCTGCCAGCTCCCCAGGAGCATTCTACCTAATAGAATAACGACCTGCCAGCTCCCCAGGAGCATTCTACCTAATAGAATAACGACCTGCCAGTTCCCCAGGAGCATTCTACCTAATAGAATAACGACCTGCCAGTTCCCCAGGAGCATTCTACCTAATAGAATAACAACCTGCCAGTTCCCCAGGAGCATTCTACCTAATAGAATAACGACCTGCCAGCTCCCCAGGAGCATTCTACCTAATAGAATAACGACCTGCCAGCTCCCCAGGAGCATTCTACCTAATAGAATAACGACCTGCCAGCTCCCCAGGAGCATTCTACCTAATAGAATAACGACCTGCCAGCTCCCCAGGAGCATTCTACCTAATAGAATAACGACCTGCCAGTTCCCCAGGAGCATTCTACCTAATAGAATAACGACCTGCCAGTTCCCCAGGACCATTCTACCTAATAGAATAACGACCTGCCAGTTCTCCAGGAGCATTCTACCTAATAGAATAACGACCTGCCAGTTCCCCAGGAGCATTCTACCTAATAGAATAACGACCTGCCAGTTCCCCAGGAGCATTCTACCTAATAGAATAACGACCTGCCAGCTCCCCAGGATTATTCTACCTAATAGAATAACGACCTGCCAGCTCCCCAGGAGCATTCTACCTAATAGAATAACGACCTGCCAGCTCCCCAGGAGCATTCTACCTAATAGAATAACGACCTGCCAGTTCCCCAGGAGCATTCTACCTAATAGAATAACGACCTGCCAGTTCCCCAGGAGCATTCTACCTAATAGAATAACGACCTGCCAGTTCCCCAGGAGCATTCTACCTAATAGAATAACGACCTGCCAGTTCCCCAGGAGCATTCTACCTAATAGAATAACGACCTGCCAGCTCCCCAGGATTATTCTACCTAATAGAATAACGACCTGCCAGTTCCCCAGGAGCATTCTACCTAATAGAATAAAGACCTGCCAGTTCCCCAGGAGCATTCTACCTAATAGAATAACGACCTGCCAGTTCCCCAGGAGCATTCTACCTAATAGAATAACGACCTGCCAGCTCCCCAGGAGCATTCTACCTAATAGAATAACGACCTGCCAGCTCTCCAGGATTATTCTACCTAATAGAATAACGACCTGCCAGCTCCCCAGGAGCATTCTACCTAATAGAATAACGACCTGCCAGTTCCCCAGGAGCATTCTACCTAATAGAATAACGACCTACCAGCTCCCCAGGAGCATTCTACCTAATAGAATAACGACCTGCCAGTTCCCCAGGAGCATTCTACCTAATAGAATAACGACCTGCCAGCTCCCCAGGCGCATTCTACCTAATAGAATAACGACCTGCCAGTTCCCCAGGAGCATTCTACCTAATAGAATAACGACCTGCCAGTTCCCCAGGCGCATTCTACCTAATAGAATAACGACCTGCCAGTTCCCCAGGAGCATTCTACCTAATAGAATAACGACCTGCCAGTTCCCCAGGAGCATTCTACCTAATAGAATAACGACCTGCCAGTTCCCCAGGAGCATTCTACCTAATAGAATAACGACCTGCCAGTTCCCCAGGAGCATTCTACCTAATAGAATAACGACCTGCCAGTTCCCCAGGAGCATTCTACCTAATAGAATAACGACCTGCCAGCTCCCCAGGAGCATTCTACCTAATAGAATAACGACCTGCCAGTTCCCCAGGAGCATTCTACCTAATAGAATAACGACCTGCCAGTTCCCCAGGAGCATTCTACCTAATAGAATAACGACCTGCCAGTTCCCCAGGAGCATTCTACCTAATAGAATAACGACCTGCCAGCTCCCCAGGAGCATTCTACCTAATAGAATAACGACCTGCCAGCTCCCCAGGAGCATTCTACCTAATAGAATAACGACCTGCCAGTTCCCCAGGAGCATTCTACCTAATAGAATAACGACCTGCCAGTTCCCCAGGCGCATTCTACCTAATAGAATAACGACCTGCCAGTTCCCCAGGAGCATTCTACCTAATAGAATAACGACCTGCCAGTTCCCCAGGAGCATTCTACCTAATAGAATAACGACCTGCCAGTTCCCCAGGAGCATTCTACCTAATAGAATAACGACCTGCCAGTTCCCCAGGAGCATTCTACCTAATAGAATAACGACCTGCCAGTTCCCCAGGAGCATTCTACCTAATAGAATAACGACCTGCCAGCTCCCCAGGAGCATTCTACCTAATAGAATAACGACCTGCCAGTTCCCCAGGAGCATTCTACCTAATAGAATAACGACCTGCCAGTTCCCCAGGAGCATTCTACCTAATAGAATAACGACCTGCCAGTTCCCCAGGAGCATTCTACCTAATAGAATAACGACCTGCCAGCTCCCCAGGAGCATTCTACCTAATAGAATAACGACCTGCCAGCTCCCCAGGAGCATTCTACCTAATAGAATAACGACCTGCCAGTTCCCCAGGAGCATTCTACCTAATAGAATAACGACCTGCCAGTTCCCCAGGAGCATTCTACCTAATAGAATAACAACCTGCCAGTTCCCCAGGAGCATTCTACCTAATAGAATAACGACCTGCCAGCTCCCCAGGAGCATTCTACCTAATAGAATAACGACCTGCCAGCTCCCCAGGAGCATTCTACCTAATAGAATAACGACCTGCCAGCTCCCCAGGAGCATTCTACCTAATAGAATAACGACCTGCCAGCTCCCCAGGAGCATTCTACCTAATAGAATAACGACCTGCCAGTTCCCCAGGAGCATTCTACCTAATAGAATAACGACCTGCCAGTTCCCCAGGACCATTCTACCTAATAGAATAACGACCTGCCAGTTCTCCAGGAGCATTCTACCTAATAGAATAACGACCTGCCAGTTCCCCAGGAGCATTCTACCTAATAGAATAACGACCTGCCAGCTCCCCAGGATTATTCTACCTAATAGAATAACGACCTGCCAGCTCCCCAGGAGCATTCTACCTAATAGAATAACGACCTGCCAGCTCCCCAGGAGCATTCTACCTAATAGAATAACGACCTGCCAGTTCCCCAGGAGCATTCTACCTAATAGAATAACGACCTGCCAGTTCCCCAGGAGCATTCTACCTAATAGAATAACGACCTGCCAGTTCCCCAGGAGCATTCTACCTAATAGAATAACGACCTGCCAGTTCCCCAGGAGCATTCTACCTAATAGAATAACGACCTGCCAGCTCCCCAGGATTATTCTACCTAATAGAATAACGACCTGCCAGTTCCCCAGGAGCATTCTACCTAATAGAATAAAGACCTGCCAGTTCCCCAGGAGCATTCTACCTAATAGAATAACGACCTGCCAGTTCCCCAGGAGCATTCTACCTAATAGAATAACGACCTGCCAGCTCCCCAGGAGCATTCTACCTAATAGAATAACGACCTGCCAGCTCTCCAGGATTATTCTACCTAATAGAATAACGACCTGCCAGCTCCCCAGGAGCATTCTACCTAATAGAATAACGACCTGCCAGTTCCCCAGGAGCATTCTACCTAATAGAATAACGACCTACCAGCTCCCCAGGAGCATTCTACCTAATAGAATAACGACCTGCCAGTTCCCCAGGAGCATTCTACCTAATAGAATAACGACCTGCCAGCTCCCCAGGCGCATTCTACCTAATAGAATAACGACCTGCCAGTTCCCCAGGAGCATTCTACCTAATAGAATAACGACCTGCCAGTTCCCCAGGCGCATTCTACCTAATAGAATAACGACCTGCCAGTTCCCCAGGAGCATTCTACCTAATAGAATAACGACCTGCCAGTTCCCCAGGAGCATTCTACCTAATAGAATAACGACCTGCCAGTTCCCCAGGAGCATTCTACCTAATAGAATAACGACCTGCCAGTTCCCCAGGAGCATTCTACCTAATAGAATAACGACCTGCCAGTTCCCCAGGAGCATTCTACCTAATAGAATAACGACCTGCCAGCTCCCCAGGAGCATTCTACCTAATAGAATAACGACCTGCCAGTTCCCCAGGAGCATTCTACCTAATAGAATAACGACCTGCCAGTTCCCCAGGAGCATTCTACCTAATAGAATAACGACCTGCCAGTTCCCCAGGAGCATTCTACCTAATAGAATAACGACCTGCCAGCTCCCCAGGAGCATTCTACCTAATAGAATAACGACCTGCCAGCTCCCCAGGAGCATTCTACCTAATAGAATAACGACCTGCCAGTTCCCCAGGAGCATTCTACCTAATAGAATAACAACCTGCCAGTTCCCCAGGAGCATTCTACCTAATAGAATAACGACCTGCCAGCTCCCCAGGAGCATTCTACCTAATAGAATAACGACCTGCCAGCTCCCCAGGAGCATTCTACCTAATAGAATAACGACCTGCCAGCTCCCCAGGAGCATTCTACCTAATAGAATAACGACCTGCCAGCTCCCCAGGAGCATTCTACCTAATAGAATAACGACCTGCCAGTTCCCCAGGAGCATTCTACCTAATAGAATAACGACCTGCCAGTTCCCCAGGAGCATTCTACCTAATAGAATAACGACCTGCCAGTTCCCCAGGATCATTCTACCTAATAGAATAACGACCTGCCAGTTCCCCAGGAGCATTCTACCTAATAGAATAACGACCTGCCAGTTCCCCAGGAGCATTCTACCTAATAGAATAACGACCTGCCAGTTCCCCAGGAGCATTCTACCTAATAGAATAACGACCTGCCAGGTCTCCAGGAGCATTCTACCTAATAGAATAACGACCTGCCAGTTCCCCAGGAGCATTCTACCTAATAGAATAACGACCTGCCAGTTCCCCAGGAGCATTCTACCTAATAGAATAACGACCTGCCAGGTCCCCAGGATTATTCTACCTAATAGAATAACGACCTGCCAGCTCCCCAGGAGCATTCTACCTAATAGAATAACGACCTGCCAGCTCCCCAGGAGCATTCTACCTAATAGAATAACGACCTGCCAGTTCCCCAGGAGCATTCTACCTAATAGAATAACGACCTGCCAGTTCCCCAGGAGCATTCTACCTAATAGAATAACGACCTGCCAGTTCCCCAGGAGCATTCTACCTAATAGAATAACGACCTGCCAGTTCCCCAGGAGCATTCTACCTAATAGAATAACGACCTGCCAGCTCCCCAGGATTATTCTACCTAATAGAATAACGACCTGCCAGTTCCCCAGGAGCATTCTACCTAATAGAATAAAGACCTGCCAGTTCCCCAGGAGCATTCTACCTAATAGAATAACGACCTGCCAGTTCCCCAGGAGCATTCTACCTAATAGAATAACGACCTGCCAGTTCCCCAGGAGCATTCTACCTAATAGAATAACGACCTGCCAGTTCCCCAGGAGCATTCTACCTAATAGAATAACGACCTGCCAGTTCTCCAGGAGCGTTCTACCTAATAGAATAACGACCTGCCAGTTCCCCAGGAGCATTCTACCTAATAGAATAACGACCTGCCAGTTCCCCAGGAGCATTCTACCTAATAGAATAACGACCTGCCAGCTCCCCAGGAGCATTCTACCTAATAGAATAACGACCTGCCAGCTCCCCAGGAGCATTCTACCTAATAGAATAACGACCTGCCAGTTCCCCAGGAGCATTCTACCTAATAGAATAACGACCTGCCAGCTCCCCAGGATTATTCTACCTAATAGAATAACGACCTGCCAGCTCCCCAGGAGCATTCTATCTAATAGAATAACGACCTGCCAGCTCCCCAGGAGCATTCTACCTAATAGAATAACGACCTGCCAGCTCTCCAGGATTATTCTACCTAATAGAATAACGACCTGCCAGCTCCCCAGGAGCATTCTATCTAATAGAATAACGACCTGCCAGCTCCCCAGGAGCATTCTACCTAATAGAATAACGACCTGCCAGTTCCCCAGGAGCATTCTACCTAATAGAATAACGACCTGCCAGTTCCCCAGGAGCATTCTACCTAATAGAATAACGACCTGCCAGTTCCCCAGGAGCATTCTACCTAATAGAATAACGACCTGCCAGTTCCCCAGGAGCATTCTACCTAATAGAATAACGACCTGCCAGCTCCCCAGGATTATTCTACCTAATAGAATAACGACCTGCCAGCTCCCCAGGAGCATTCTACCTAATAGAATAACGACCTGCCAGCTCCCCAGGAGCATTCTACCTAATAGAATAATGACCTGCCAGTTCCCCAGGAGCATTCTACCTAATAGAATAACGACCTGCCAGTTCCCCAGGAGCATTCTACCTAATAGAATAACGACCTGCCAGTTCCCCAGGAGCATTCTACCTAATAGAATAACGACCTGCCAGTTCCCCAGGAGCATTCTACCTAATAGAATAACGACCTGCCAGCTCCCCAGGATTATTCTACCTAATAGAATAACGACCTGCCAGTTCCCCAGGAGCATTCTACCTAATAGAATAAAGACCTGCCAGTTCCCCAGGAGCATTCTACCTAATAGAATAACGACCTGCCAGTTCCCCAGGAGCATTCTACCTAATAGAATAACGACCTACCAGTTCCCCAGGAGCATTCTACCTAATAGAATAACGACCTGCCAGTTCCCCAGGAGCATTCTACCTAATAGAATAACGACCTGCCAGTTCTCCAGGATGGTTCTACCTAATAGAATAACGACCTGCCAGTTCCCCAGGAGCATTCTACCTAATAGAATAACGACCTGCCAGTTCCCCAGGAGCATTCTACCTAATAGAATAACGACCTGCCAGCTCCCCAGGATTATTCTACCTAATAGAATAACTACCTGCCAGCTCCCCAGGAGCATTCTACCTAATAGAATAACGACCTGCCAGCTCCCCAGGAGCATTCTACCTAATAGAATAACGACCTGCCAGTTCCCCAGGAGCATTCTACCTAATAGAATAACGACCTGCCAGTTCCCCAGGATCATTCTACCTAATAGAATAACGACCTGCCAGCTCCCCAGGATTATTCTACCTAATAGAATAACGACCTGCCAGCTCCCCAGGAGCATTCTATCTAATAGAATAACGACCTGCCAGCTCCCCAGGAGCATTCTACCTAATAGAATAACGACCTGCCAGCTCTCCAGGATTATTCTACCTAATAGAATAACGACCTGCCAGCTCCCCAGGAGCATTCTATCTAATAGAATAACGACCTGCCAGCTCCCCAGGAGCATTCTACCTAATAGAATAACGACCTGCCAGTTCCCCAGGAGCATTCTACCTAATAGAATAACGACCTGCCAGTTCCCCAGGAGCATTCTACCTAATAGAATAACGACCTGCCAGTTCCCCAGGAGCATTCTACCTAATAGAATAACGACCTGCCAGTTCCCCAGGAGCATTCTACCTAATAGAATAACGACCTGCCAGCTCCCCAGGATTATTCTACCTAATAGAATAACGACCTGCCAGTTCCCCAGGAGCATTCTACCTAATAGAATAACGACCTGCCAGTTCCCCAGGAGTATTCTACCTAATAGAATAACGACCTGCCAGTTCCCCAGGAGTATTCTACCTAATAGAATAACGACCTGCAAGTTCCCCCGGAGCATTCTACCTAATAGAATAACGACCTGCCAGTTCCCCAGGAGCATTCTACCTAATAGAATAACGACCTGCCAGCTCCCCAGGAGCATTCTACCTAATAGAATAACGACCTGCCAGTTCCCCAGGAGCATTCTACCTAATAGAATAACGACCTGCCAGCTCTCCAGGATTATTCTACCTAATAGAATAATGACCTGCCAGCTCCCCAGGAGCATTCTATCTAATAGAATAACGACCTGCCAGCTCCCCAGGAGCATTCTACCTAATAGAATAACGACCTGCCAGTTCTCCAGGAGCATTCTACCTAATAGAATAACGACCTGCCAGTTCCCCAGGAGCATTCTACCTAATAGAATAACGACCTGCCAGTTCCCCAGGAGCATTCTACCTAATAGAATAACGACCTGCCAGTTCCCCAGGAGCATTCTACCTAATAGAATAACGACCTGCCAGCTCCCCAGGATTATTCTACCTAATAGAATAACGACCTGCCAGTTCCCCAGGAGCATTCTACCTAATAGAATAACGACCTGCCAGTTCCCCAGGAGCATTCTACCTAATAGAATAACGACCTGCCAGCTCCCCAGGAGCAATCTACCTAATAGAATAACGACCTGCCAGCTCCCCAGGATTATTCTACGTAATAGAATAACGACCTGCCAGTTCCCCAGGAGCATTCTACCTAATAGAATAACGACCTGCCAGTTCCCCAGGAGCATTCTACCTAATAGAATAACGACCTGCCAGCTCCCCAGGAGCATTCTACCTAATAGAATAACGACCTGCCAGTTCCCCAGGAGCATTCTACCTAATAGAATAACGACCTGACAGTTCCCCAGGAGCATTCTACCTAATAGAATAACGACCTGCCAGCTCCCCAGGATTATTCTACCTAATAGAATAACGACCTGCCAGTTCCCCAGGAGCATTCTACCTAATAGAATAACGACCTGCCAGTTCCCCAGGAGCATTCTACCTAATAGAATAACGACCTGCCAGCTCCCCAGGAGCATTCTACCTAATAGAACAACGACCTGCCAGCTCCCCAGGATTATTCTACCTAATAGAATAACGACCTGCCAGTTCCCCAGGAGCATTCTACCTAATAGAATAACGACCTGCCAGTTCCCCAGGAGCATTCTACCTAATAGAATAACGACCTGCCAGTTCCCCAGGAGCATTCTACCTAATAGAATAACGACCTGCCAGTTCCCCAGGAGCATTCTACCTAATAGAATAACGACCTGCCAGTTCTCCAGGAGCATTTTACCTAATAGAATAACGACCTGCCTGTTCCCCAGGAGCATTCTACCTAATAGAATAACGACCTGCCAGCTCCCCAGGAGCATTCTACCTAATAGAATAACGACCTGCCAGCTCCCCAGGAGCATTCTACCTAATAGAATAACGACCTGCCAGTTCCCCAGGAGCATTCTACCTAATAGAATAACGACCTGCCAGTTCCCCAGGAGCATTCTACCTAATAGAATAACGACCTGCCAGTTCCCCAGGAGCATTCTACCTAATAGAATAACGACCTGCCAGCTCCCCAGGAGCATTCTACCTAATAGAATAACGACCTGCCAGCTCCCCAGGAGCATTCTACCTAATAGAATAACGACCTGCCAGTTCCCCAGGAGCATTCTACCTAATAGAATAACGACCTGCCAGTTCCCCAGGAGCATTCTACCTAATAGAATAACGACCTGCCAGCTCCCCAGGCGCATTCTACCTAATAGATATTTAGTTTTGGTTTTACATCTGTGTTTGGTTGTGTCATAGTAAGTTACAGGTCACGTTTTAACCGGAACTCTAACCCAGTACCTATAATTAGTTAATAGATTCAAATCAAATCACATTTTATTTGTCACATGCGCCGAATACAACAGGTGTAGAACTTACAGTGAAATGCTTACAAGCCCTTAACCAACAATGCAGTTTTAAGAAAAATAAGTTAAGTAAAAAATAGATAAATAACAGTAGCGAGGTAATATACAGGGGGTACCGGTACAGAGTCAATGTGCGGGGGCACAGGTTAGTTGAGGTAATTGAGGGAATATGTACATGTAGGTAGAGTTAAAGTGACTATGCATAGATAATAAACAGAGTGTAGCAGGAGGCCGAGCAGTTGCCATACCAGGAAGATGCAGCGCTCCTAGTGGCCGGGGACTTTAATGCAGGGAAACTTAAATCCGTTCTACCTAATTTCTACCAGCATGTTAAATGTGCAACCAGAGGGAAAAAAACTCTAGACCACCTTTACTCCACACACAGAGATGCATACAAAGCTCTCCCTCGCCCTCCATTTGGCAAATCTGACCATAACTCTATCCTCCTGATTCCTGCTTATAAGCAAAAACTGAAGCAGGAAGCACCAGTGATTCGGTTAATAAAAAAGTGGTCAGATGACGCAGATGCTAAGCTACAGGACTGTTTTGCTAGCACAGACTGGAACATGTTCCGGGATTCTTCAGACAGCATTGAGGAGTACACCACATCAGTCACTGGCTTCATCAATAAGTGCATCGATGATGTCGTCCCCACAGTGACCGTACGTACATACCCCAACCAGAAGCCATGGATTACAGGAAACATCCGCACTGAGCTAAAGGGTAGAGCTGCCGCTTTCAAGGAACGGGACTCTAACCCGGACGCTTATAAGAAATCCCGCTATGACCTCCGACGAACCATCAAACAGGCAAAGAGTCAATACAGGTCTAAGATTGAATCATACTACACTGGCTCTGACGCTCGTCGGATGTGGCATGGCTTGAAAACTATTACAGACTACAAAGGGAAGCACAGCCGCGAGCTGCACAGTGACACAAGCCTACCAGACGAGCTAAACCACTTCTATGCTCGCTTCGAGGCAAGCAACACTGAAGCATGCATGAGAGCACCAGCTGTTCCGGATGACTATGTGATCACGCTCTCCGTAGCCGATGTGAGTAAGACTTTTAAGCAGGTCAACATTCACAAGGCCGCAGGGCCAGACGGATTACCAGGACGTGTACTCCGAGCATGTGCTGACCAACTGGCAAGTGTCTTCACTGACATTTTCAACATGTCCCTGACTGAGTCTGTAATACCAACATGTTTCAAGCAGACCACCATAGTCCCCGTGCCCAAGAACTCTAAGATAACCTGCCTAAATGACTACCGACCCGTAGCACTGACGTCTGTAGCCATGAAGTGCTTTGAAAGACTGGTCATGGCTCACATCAACAGCATAATCCCAGAAACCCTAGACCCACTCCAATTTGCATACCGCCCCAACAGATCCACAGATGATGCAATCTCTATCGCACTCCACACTGCCCTTTCCCACCTGGACAAGAGGAACACCTACGTGAGAATGCTATTCATTGACTACAGCTCAGCATTCAACACCATAGTGCCCTCTAAGCTCATCACTAAGCTAAGGATCCTGGGACTAAACACCTCCCTCTGCAACTGGATCCTGGACTTCCTGACGGGCCGCCCCCAGGTGGTAAGGGTAGGTAACAACACATCTGCCACACTGATCCTCAACACGGGGGCCCCTCAGGGGTGCGTGCTCAGTCCCCTCCTGTACTCTCTGTTCACCCATGACTGCATGGCCAGGCACGACTCCAACACCATCATTAAGTTTGCCGACGACACAACAGTGGTAGGCCTGATCACCGACAACGATGAGACAGCCTATAGGGAGGAGGTCAGAGACCTGGCCGTGTGGTGCCAGGACAACAACCTCTCCCTCAACGTGACCAAGACAAAGGAGATGATTGTGGACTACAGGAAAAAAAAGAGGACTGAGCACGCCCCCATTCTCATCGGCGGGGCTGTAGTGGAACAGGTTGAGAGCTTCAAGTTCCTTGGTGTCCACATCACCAACGAACTATCATGGTCCAAACACACCAAGACAGTCGTGAAGAGGGCACGACAAAGCCTATTCCCCCTCAGGAGACTGAAAAGATTTGGCATGGGTCCTCAGATCCTCAAAAAATTCTACAGCTGCACCATCGAGAGCATCCTGACTGGTTGCATCACTGCCTGGTATGGCAACTGCTTGGCCTCCGACCGCAAGGCACTACAGAGGGTAGTGCGTACGGCCCAGTACATCACTGGGGCCAAGCTTCCTGCCATCCAGGACCTCTATACCAGGCTTTGTCAGAGGAAGGCCCTCAAAATTGTCAAAGACTCCAGCCACCCTAGTCATAGACTGTTCTCTCTGCTACCGCACGGCAAGCGGTACCGGAGTGCCAAGTCTAGGTCCAAAAGACTTCTCAACAGCTTCTACCCCCAAGCCATAAGACTCCTGAACAGCTAATCATGGCTACCCGGACTATTTGCACTGCCCCCCCACCCCATCCTTTTTGCGCTGCTGCTACTCTGTTAATTATTTATGCATAGTCACTTTAACTCTACCCACATGTACATATTACCTCAACTACCTCAACTAGCCGGTGCCCCCGCACATTGACTCTGCAACGGTACCCCCCTGTATATATAGCCTCCCTACTGTCACTTTATTTTACTTCTGCTCTTTTTTTTCTCAACACTTTTTTTGTTGTTGTTTTATTTTTACTTTTTTTGTTAAAAATAAATGCACTGTTGGTTAAGGGCTGTAAGTAAGCATTTCACTGTAATGTCTGCACCTGTTGTATTCGGCGCATGTGACCAATAAAATTTGATTTGATTTGATTTGATTTGACCTGCTTGGGCCATGAAACACGAGCAATAGACATTATACCGGTGGAAATGTGTCCTTTAGTCTGGAGTCCAAATTGGAGGTTTTTGGTTCCAACCACTGTGTCTTTGTGAGACACAGTGTGCGTGAACGGATGATCTCCGCATGTGTATTTCCCACTGTAAAGCATGGAGGAGGAGGTGTTATAGTGTGGGGGTTCTTTGATGGTGACACTGTCTGTGATTTATTTAGAATTCAAGGCACACTTTACTAGCATGGCTACCACAGTATTCTGCAGCGATACGCCATCCCATCTGGTTTGGGCTTAGTGGGACAATCATTAGTTTTTCAACAGGACAATGACACAACACACCTCCAGGCTGTGTAAGGGCTACTTTACCATGAAAGAGAGTGAGGGAGTGCTGCATCAGATGACCTGGCCTCCACAATCCTCCGACCTCAATCCAATTGAGATGGTTTGGGATGAGTTGGACCGCAGAGTGAAGGAAAAGCAGCCAACAAGTGCTCAGTATATGTGGGAACTCCTTCAAGACTGTTGGAAAAGCATTCCATGTGAAGCTGGTTGAGAGAATGCCACGAATGTGAAATGCTGTCATCAAGGCAAAGGGTGGCTATTTGAAAAATCTCAAATATATTTGTTTAAAACACTTTTTTTGTTTACTACATGATTCCATATGTGTTATTTCATAGTTTTGATGTCTTCACTATTATTCTACAATGTAGAACATAGTAAAAAATAAAGAAAAACCCTTGAATGAGTAGGTGTCCAAACGTTTGACTGGTACTGTATATATATACACATCCTTTAAAAAAATATGTATTTTCCTTTATTACTTTCCAACCCCACCCCCCTCCCCTAATTGGAGTAAACTAGTGAACAACAACGCTTAGGCCTCTACTTCCAGCTTATACATACTATATACATTTTATGGACACAGTCAATATTTACAATTGTTCTGTTTAGTTTGTCTTTACTCCTGAACTTCCTCTACCCTCAACCTCTCCGATCATTTTCATGATGTCCATCCGGTTTGCTTCTATATGCCTTATCTTTCAAACTGTGCTCTTTCACAAAAGTTCTCAACCTATAACCTATATTCTTATTATGGACACAGTATGTTTTACATTAGTTATATTGTTGTTATTAGTTGTTATTAGTCCCAACCTTCAGCTCCATTAAACCACTCCCATCTATCTCTTAACACCATCCATATTGGATTTCTATTTGCCATATATTTTTCAACTGTACTGTGATGTTTCACAAAAGTTCTGAACCATTCTATTCTCATTGTTTCTACAGATTATAAATTGAAAATAAACATTTTGCAGGGTTAGCTCCAGGGAAATATTGCAATCCTTTAGCCATTCCTGGACCTGTGACCAAAAACAAGCTGCAAATGGACAGAACCAAAACAAATGATCTAATGTTTCTGTCTCTTCACAGCAAAATCTGCAGAGCTGGGAAGATTGTATCCCCCACATAAATAACATTCTGTTGGTAGCAAGAATTTTGTATAATAATTTAAATTGAAAAATTATAAGTTTTACATCCGGCGTCGTTTTGCGTATCAGTTCATAAACCATTTGCCATGGAATCGGTACGTCAAAAAACAGGGTATGGTAGTAGATGCCAGGCGCACCGGTTTGAGTGTGTCAAGAATTGCAACACTGCTGGGTTTTTCATGCTCAACAGTTTCCTGTGTGTATCAAGAATGGTCCACCATCCAAAGGACATCCAGCCAACTTGACACAACTGTGGGAAGCATTGGAGTCAACATGGGCCAGCATCCCTGTGGAATGCTTTCGACACCTTGTCGAGTCCATGCCCCAACGAATTGAGGCTTTTCTGAGGGCAAAAGGGGGTGCAACTCAATATTAGGAAGGTGTTCCTAATGTTTTGTGCACTCAGTGTATATTCAATGTAGCCAGTGTTTGACTTGGGCAAGAGCTCAGCGGAGCCGAGTACCTGCACCTACATGTTCTACTGCTTGAGCTCCTGCACCTATTATAGAATATTAGCTCAAAAGTCTTGTGAAGCTCCTGCAACTAAATATAAACAGTACCGGCACCTAATTCAGTCCAAGTCAAGTACTGATAGTCCATGTAGTATATTCTATATCATCATATATTCCATCTAGTGTATTCTATATCATCATATATTCCATGTAGTATATTCTATATCATCATATATTTAATGTAGAGTATTGTATATCATCATATATTCCATGTAGTATATTCTATATCATCATATATTTCATGTAGAGTATTGTATATCATCATATATTCCATGTAGTGTATCCTATATCATCACATATAGTCCATGTAGTATATTCTATATCATCATATATTCCATCTAGTGTATTCTATATTATCATATATTCCATGTAGTATATTCTATATCATCATATATTTCATGTAGAGTATTGTATATCATCATATATTCCATGTAGTATATTCTATATCATCATATATTTCATGTAGAGTATTGAATATCATCATATATTCCATGTAGTGTATCCTATATCATCACATATAGTCCATGTAGTATATTCTATATCATCATATATTCCATCTAGTGTATTCTATATCATCATATAGTCCATGTAGTGTATCCTATATCATCACATATAGTCCATGTAGTATATTCTATATCATCATATATTCCATCTAGTGTATTCTATATCATCATATATTCCATGTAGTATATTCTATATCATCATATATTTAATGTAGAGTATTGTATATCATCATATATTCCATGTAGTATATTCTATATCATCATATATTTCATGTAGAGTATTGTATATCATCATATATTCCATGTAGTGTATCCTATATCATCACATATATTCCATGTAGTATATTCTATATCATCATATATTTCATGTAGAGTATTGTATATCATCATATATTCCATGTAGTATATTCTATATCATCATATATTTCATGTAGAGTATTGTATATCATCATATATTCCATGTAGTATATTCTATATCATCATATATTTCATGTAGAGTATTGCATATCATCATATATTCCATGTAGTGTATCATATATCATCATATAATACATGTAGTGTATCCTATATCATTCCATACTAAACAAAATATTAAGTGTTTGTACCTGGCACAGCGACGGTAGGCGAAGTCAAGAGCCTGGATCATAGCCACTTGTTGTTCTACGCACTCTTCTATTGATCCAGCTGGCACCGCCGCTCCTGCTGACTCCATGTCTAAAGGTGCGTAATTCTGTCACAGCGACGTGTATGCGGTTGGCGAAGTCAAGAGCAGGACACTGAGCTACTGGCAGAAACTTTACTGGATGCAGTGCAAAATACAAAGTACACAGGCAACCTCAAACAGCGAGGAAATAATAAGACCTGCACACATGGGCAACTGCCGCAAAGACCAAAACAATTACGCACAATACACAATGAGAAACAGAGGGTTATAAAGGGAACACAATAAAACATAATGGGAAACAGGTGTAAACAATAAAGACCAAACAAGACAAACACCGAAACATCGATCGGCAGCAGCTAGTACTCCAGGGACGACGAAAGCCGAAGCCTGCCCGAGCAAGGAGGAGGAGCAGCCTCGGCTGAATCCGTGACAGTACCCCCCCCTTGACGCGCGGCTCCAGCCGTGCGCCGAACCCAGCCTTGGGGACGGCCAGGAGGACGCAGAGCAGGGCGAGTCGGATGACTCCGGTGGAAATCCCTCAACATGGAGGGATCTAGGATGTCCCTCCTAGGGACCCAGCACCATTCCTCCGGACCGTACCCCTCCCACTCCACGAGATACTGCAGACCCCCATCCGACGCCTCGAATCCAAGATGGAACGGGCTGAGTACGCCGGAGCCCCCTCGATGTCCAGCGGGGGCGGAGGAGCCTCTCGTACCTCACTCTCCTGGAGTGGACCAGCTACTACCGGCCTGAGGAGAGACACATGGAACGAGGGGTTAATGCGGTAATTAATGGGCAGTTGTAACCTATAACATACCTCGTTCAATCTCCTCAGGACTTTAAATGGCCCCACAAACCGCAGACCCAGCTTCCGGCAGGACAGGCGAGGGGGCAGGTTTTGGGTCGAGAGCCAGACCCGATCTCCCGGTGCATACACCGGAGCCTCACTGCGGTGGCGATCGGCGCTCGCCTTTTGCCGCCTGATCGCTCGCTGTAGATGGACATGCGCAGCGTTCCAGGTTTCCTCCGAGCGCCGAAACCACTCGTCCACCGCAGGGGCTTCGATCTGGCTCTGATGCCAAGGTGCCAGGACCGGCTGATAACCTAGCACACACTGAAAAGGCGTAAGGTTAGTTGAGGAGTGGCGAAGTGAGTTTTGGGCTATCTCTGCCCAGGGGATATAACCCGACCATTCCCCCTGCCGGTCCTGGCAATAGGACCTCAGAAACCTACCCACATCCTGGTTCACTCTCTCCACCTGCCCATTACTCTCGGGGTGAAACCCTGAGGTAAGGCTAATCGAGACCACCAGACGTTCCATAAACGCCCTCCAGACTCTAGAGGTGAACTGGGGACCCCGATCAGACACCACATCCTCAGGTACCCCGTAGTGCCGGAAGACGTGTGTAAACAAAGCCTCAGCAGTTTGTAGGGCTGTAGGGAGACCTGGTATAGGAATGAGACGGCAGGCCTTTGAAAACCGATCCACAACGACCAAGATCGTCCTATTCCCCTGGGAACCTCGAGCGGCACGTACTTCCGACCCTCTGGACACTGTGGGGGAATAGGATCGGTACGTAACACCCGCTCGATGTCCGCATCAACCTCCCATACCACCGGTGCCACCAGACAAGACTCCGGAAGTATGGGAGTAGGCTCAATGGACCTCTCCTCTGTGTCATATAGTCGGGACAGGGCGTCTGCCTTAGCGTTCTGTGACCCTGGTCTATAGGTGAGCGTAAATACAAATCGGGTGAAAAACATAGCCCACCTAGCCTGGCGAGGGTTCAGCCTCCTCGCCGCCCGGATGTACTCCAGGTTACGATGGTCAGTCAAAATGAGAAAAGGGTGTTTAGCCCCCTCAAGCCAATGCCTCTACACCTTCAGGGCTTGCACCACAGCTAACAGCTCCCTGTCCCCCACATCATAATTGCGCTCCGCCGGACTGAGCTTCTTAGAAGAGAAAGCACAGGGGCGGAGTTTAGGTGGCGTACCCGAGCGCTGAGACAGTGCAGCACTGATCCCAGCCTCGGACGCATCCACCTCAACTTGGAACGCCAAAGAGGGATCCGGATGTGCCAGCACCGGAGCCGAGGTAAACAGGTCCTTCAGATGCCTAAAAGCCCTGTCCGCCTCAGCCGACCACTGCAGACGCACCGGACCCCCCTTTAGCAGGGAGGTAATGGGAGCTGCTACCTGCCCAAAGCCCCGGATAAACCTCCGGTAGTAATTGGCAAAACCCAAGAACCGCTGCACCTCCTTCACCGTGGAGGGAGTCGGTCAATTGCGCACGGCTGAAACACGGTCAATCTCCATCTCCACCCTTGACGCGGACAACCGGTGTCCCAGGAAGGAGATGGACTCCTGGAAGAACAGACATTTCTCCGCCTTTGCATACAGGTCATGCTCCAACAGTCTACCAAGAACCCGACGAACCAGGGACACATGCTCTGCGCGGGTAGCGGAGTATATTAGAATGTCATCAATATACACCACTACACCCTGTCCATGTAAGTCCCGGAAAATCTCATCCACAAACGATTGGAAGACTGAAGGAGCATTCATTAACCCGTATGGCATGACGAGGTACTCATAGTGACCCGAGGTGGTACTGAATGCTGTCTTCCACTCATCTCCCTCCCTAATGCGCACCAGGTTGTACGCGCTCCTGAGATCCAATTTTGTTGAGAATTGCGCCCCGTGTAATGACTCCGTCATACTAGCAATCAGAGGGAGAGGATAGCTATATTTGATGGTGATCTGATTGAGACCACGGTAGTCAATACACGGGCGTAAACCCCCATCTTTCTTCTTCACAAAAAAGAAACTCGAGGACGCAGGGGAAGTGGACGGCCGTATGTATCCCTGTCTCAGCGATTCGGTGACATATGTTTCCATATCCGCCGTCTCCGCCTGAGACAGAGGATACACATGGCTACGTGGAAGCACAGCGCCTACTTGGAGGTTTATCGCACAGTCCCCCTGTCGATGGGGTGGTAATTGAGTCGCCTTCTTTTTACAGAAGACGAGAGCCAAATTGGCATATTCAGGTGGAATGTGCATGGTGGGAACTTGGTTAGGATTTTCCACCATCGTGGCCCCTACGGAAACACCCACACACCTCCCGACACACTGATCAGACCATCCCTTGAGAGCCCTCTGTTGCCATGAAATGTTGGGGTCATGAGACGCCAGGGAAGCCCCAACACCACGGGAAACGTAGGAGAGTCAATCAAATACAACCGAATTATCTCCTCATGGCCCTCCTGCGTTTTCATCCTGAGCGGTGCCGTGACCTCCCTAATCAACCCAGACCCCAAAGGGCGACTATCTAGGGCATGGATAGGGAAGGGCACATCCACTGGAACTATATGAATCCCTAACTTATGGGTGAAATGGCGATCGATAAAATTCCCAGCTGCGCCTGAATCGACTAGTGCCTTATGCTGGGATTTGAGGAGAAACCTCGGGAAACACAACTTTAATACACATATGCGCAACAAGGAGCTCTGGGTGAGTTGGGCGCCTACTCACCTGGAATGACTCATCAGTGCGCGGCCTACTGCCTCAATTCCAAGGAGACCCTCCCCAGCACCGACCAGCAGTGTGTCCTCTGCGGCCACAGTTGGTGCAGGGGACGGCCTCTCCCCTGGTCTCTATCCTAGTACCAGCACCTCCGAGCTCCATAGGGGTCGGCTCGGAAGTGCTGGGGGATGGAATGGACGGCCCCGAGTCCGGACGTCCGCGAGTAGCCAACAGGGTGTCCAGGCGAATCAACATGTCCACCAGTTGATCGAAGTTTAGGTTGGTGTCCCTGCAGGCCAATTCCCGACGCACGTCCTCCACATTTACATTTTACATTTTAGTCATTTAGCAGACGCTCTTATCCAGAGCGACTTACATATATATATTTTTTTATACTGGCCCCCGGTGGGAATCAAACCCACAACCCTGGCGTTGCAAACGCCATGCTCTATCAACTGAGCTACATCCCTGCCGGCCATTCCCTCCCCTACCCTGGACGACGCTGGGCCAATTGTGCGCCGCCCATGAGTCTCCCGGTCGCGGCCGGCTGCAACAGAGCCTGGATTCGAACCAGGATCTCTAGTGGCACAGTTAGCACTGCGATGCAGTGCCTTAGACCACTTCGACCAGGCTACATCTGTAGTGGTCGATGAGGGCCCTCTCATTCCATCCCGTGTTGGCAGCCAGTGTCCGGAAGTCCAGTGCGAACTCCTCCGCGCTCCTCCTCCCCTGTTGAAGGTGGAATAGACGTTCACCCGCCGCCATACCCTCTGGTGGATGATTGAATACTGCCCTGAAGCGGCAGGTGAACTCAGCATAGTTGACTGTAGCGGCGTCTATTCCCCCCCACTCGGCGTTGGCCCACTCATTTACATTTACATTTAAGTCATTTAGCAGACGCTCTTATCCAGAGCGACTTACAAATTGGTGCATTCACCCTATAGCCAGTGGGTTAACCACTTTACAATAATTTTTATTTTTATTTTTATTTATTTTTTTGGGGTGCCAGAGCAGCGAACAGTTTTGACTGGGCTGAGCGGGAACTATGCTTCCGCAGAGGAAGGGGAGCCAGCAGGCCAGAGGTGGATGAACGCAATGCCCTCGTTTGGGTGTAGGGACTGATCAGAGCCTGAAGGTACGGAGGTGCCGTTCCCCTCACTGCTCCATAGGCAAGCACCATGGTCTTGTAACGGATGCAAGCTTCAACTGGAAGCCAGTGGAGTGTGCGGAGGAGGGGGGTGATGTGAGAGAACTTGGGAAGGTTGAACACCAGACGGGCTGCGGCATTCTGGATGAGTTGTAGGGGTTTAATGGCACAGGCAGGGAGCCCAGCCAACAGCGAGTTGCAGTAATCCAGACGGGAGATGACAAGTGCCTGGATTAGGACCTGTGCCGCTTCCTGTGTAAGGCAGGGTCGTACTCTCCGAATGTTGTAGAGCATGAACCTGCAGGATCGGGTCACCGCCTTGATGTTAGCGGAGAACGACAGGGTGTTGTCCAGGGTCACGCCAAGGCTCTTCGCACTCTGGGAGGAGGACACAACGGAGTTGTCAACCGTGATGGCGAGATCATGGAACGGGCAGTCCTTCCCCGGGAGGAAGAGCAGCTCCGTCTTGCCAGGGTTCAGCTTGAGGTGGTGATCCGTCATCCATTCTGATATGTCGGCCAGACATGCAGAGATGCGATTCGCCACCTGGTTATCAGAAGGGGGAAAGGAGAAGATTAGTTGTGTATCGTCAGCGTAGCAATGATAGGAGAGGCCATGTGAGGATATGACAGAGCCAAGTGACTTGGTGTATAGGGAGAAAAGGAGAGGGCCTAGAACTGAGCCCTGGGGGACACCAGTGGTGAGAGCACGTGGTGCGGAGACAGCTTCTCGCCACGCCACTTGGTAGGAGCGACCGGTCAGGTAGGACGCAATCCAGGAGTGAGCCGCGCCGGAGATGCCCAGCTCGGAGAGGGTGGAGAGGAGGATCTGATGGTTCACAGTATCAAAGGCAGCAGACAGGTCTAGAAGGACAAGAGCAGAGGAGAGAGAGTTAGCTTTAGCAGTGCGGAGAGCCTCCGTGACACAGAGAAGAGCAGTCTCAGTTGAATGACCAGTCCTGAAACCTGACTGGTTTGGATCAAGAAGGTAATTCTGAGAGAGATAGCAAGAGAGTTGGCTAAAGACGGCACGCTCAATAGTTTTGGAAAGAAAAGAAAGAAGGGATACTGGTCTGTAGTTGTTGACATCAGTGGGATCGAGTGTTGGTTTTTTGAGAAGGGGTGCAACTCTCGCTCTCTTGAAGACGGAAGGGACATGGCCAGCGGTCAAGGATGAGTTGATCAGCGAGGTGAGGTAGGGGAGAAGGTCACCGGAGATGGTCTGGAGAAGAGAGGAGGGGATGGGGTCAAGTGGGCAGGTTGTTGGGCGGCCTGCAGTCACTAGTCGCAAGATTTTATCTGGAGAGAGAGGGGAGAAAGAAGTCAAA